>NW_022994602.1:0-30415 GCF_012275295.1 Melopsittacus undulatus
AATTGAGAATCAGGAGTTCTGAAAAATTATTTGAAATTTTTAATTAAATAATGATGGAAAATAACAGAGATAAGGAATATTCTGTGAATTCAGCACTCCAGATGTAGTATAGACTAAGAATGTACATGCCTACCAAAATACTAGAAAAATTAATGGAGGATAAGTCCAACGCAGCTATTAAATATGGGACAGCAAGTTTGTAAAACACAGTCACCAGTGACATGAAGATATGCCAGGAAAAGGATCACATTAGCATATCTTATTTTAGTTTTTTCCTCTGTGTTTGCTTCTGGTTACCAACAGTAGACAGGATGCTAGGTTAGATGGAACTTTGTTCCAAGAGATGGCCATCGTTATATGGAAATTCTTGGTCCTATGATTTTCTGTGCCCCACTTTCCCTTTTCCTATTCACACTGCTACAAAGAGAGTAGTCCAGGTGTGTAATTTGTGTTTCCTCACAAATTGGAAAAAATAGAGGAAAGAAGAATGCTTTTTGATGTAGTTAGGGAAGAGGACAACAAAGATTTACTGTAAATTCAGATCCTAACTGTCATTAATCTTCTAGAATTTATTAGACTCAACAGTTCACTTTAAACACTTTTCTCCTAATTGTTGTAGAAGTGATTGGACTGGATTTTCTTTTTTTTTTTTTTGATTTCTAAAAAAAAAACACTTTTAAATTTTTGGATTATTTCATTGCTTTGAGTTATGAGCACATCACAATTTTTTGTGTAACAATCTAGGTAATTTCATGCTAAAGAAGCAATAACCATTTCATGCCCAAAAGACAATTTGGAAGAACATAAGGTGGGAATGACTAAATAACTTTTCCATTTCAAGACTGAATCATCCAAAGAATCATTATAAAATTAAAATACACAAATAGATCTAAAATGCCAAGAGTTCTGAATTACTATTGCCTGGGTATGAGAATAAGCAATTACACAGATAAACCTAATACCACTGTTATCACAAAATTCAGGTCACACATTTTCCTCAAGTGTCATAGACAAAAGTGTAAAGGTACTATTTTTTTGCTGGGAAACTTTCCTAGTTTAATCACATTTTATCTTGGTCACAAGAAATTCAATCTTGAAAGCTATCAGAAATTACATTTTGAAAAGTAAAAAATTAGAGAGATTTCAGGCACTTTCATTAAAAAATTTATGTATCCTGAGGGATGTCAATGAGTTGATAGAGAAGTACTTAAACAAAAAAAAAAAGATAGTTAATAGTTAAAATAGTTAATGTTGTTACTACATTCAAATGCTTTTCATTTTTTTAAGAGGCATAAGTTTGGAAACGTATATAAGGAAATCTAGAAACATACTTTCACAATGAATAGAAGACCAGCAAGTTTTATTAAAGTTTTATAAAGATACCTGTATGCCTCAAAAGATTGAAATCTCTTAGGTATTTTTTTTTCAGTCTGTAAATGCTTAACATAGTTAGTCTTAATTCTTAAGTCATGGGAGCTTTTCCAATCTCAAAAAGATCACCTCCCAGCCTTTCAATATATTTCCATCATGAAAGCTTAGTGAGAAATTTTGAGCCTGTTTCAGGTGGAGGGTAGTTGGAGTTTACTAAAAATCAAGTGGAATTTCTGATACCTTCACCACATAAATACTTAGAGTTAAAAGAGGTCCAGAAGGACTTCTCTGCTTTGAAGGGCATCCTGAATATATATCTACACCTGCAATTTGCAGATATGATAAAATACAAACTTATAATAAGTATCTTACTTCTTCAGTTCTTATTACTTTTCTTTCTAACTTTCCCAGTTTGCCTCACCATATTCAGCTTTTTATTTCACTAGGTGTTTGTTACAGATCATCTAAGAAGGCAGAAGTTGGCACTGTTAATAATTGTGGCAGATTTTGGCTCTTTCCTAATGACTTCAGATAGTCAAGACAGACTATTTCTTGCAGCATCATTTCAGGTTGAGTGGCAGGATGTTGCACATCAACTTTTCTTCATAGACTTGCCTGCTATTAAGCAGTTTCCATCAGCTTTCAAAATGGACCAAAAAACCCCCCAGATCATTAAAAAAAAGGAACTGGAGCCAAAAAGGCAGCTTGTCCACAAGCTGCACTATGGCCAAAGATGTTTGGCATTGCCTGTTTCAGACTTCCATCAGCCAGGATATTGATGGAGTTAGCTTAGCAGAAATGACTGTCATTTCACAGAGGACACCACAGGCAGAACTTTGCAACACAACCTTCTTCCCCAGTTGTAGCTGAGGGAGCAGCCAGCCCTCCCCATGGATTGGGAACAGATGGCAAAATGGAAAAGACAAAGCTTTTACTACTAGAGCTACTGCCAGCAATTCTGTAATACCTTTGATTGTATTCAGGCCTTTGCTTTCTGCCCTGGTCCAGTAAAACTTACTGGAGTGTGCTCAGGAAATTCTGCTGCTCCTTTTATCTTTAAAAACAGAGCACCTGACTTGCTTAAATTTTCTTCTGCTATTTTTCTTTTCCTCTTCTGGTTTTTTTTTTTTTTTTTTTTTTTTTTTTTTTGCCTTGGTGTCTTCT
Organism: Melopsittacus undulatus; assembly: GCF_012275295.1. Classification (NCBI taxonomy): domain Eukaryota; kingdom Metazoa; phylum Chordata; class Aves; order Psittaciformes; family Psittaculidae; genus Melopsittacus; species Melopsittacus undulatus. The sequence continues at coordinate 2,536 of NW_022994602.1, forward strand.
GATTGATGAGTAAGAAAACGGGGTAAAGGATTAGCAACAATTTCCAAGGACATGAGATTTGAAAGGTTGTCTCCTAGCATCCTACCTCAGGTTCAATCTGTTAAATAAATGGCATGGCAGTAAAGGCTGGAGCTGGGCCTTGTACCTTAGTCCAATGCTTCAAAGTCAAAATGTGCTGCAGGCAAACATTTGGTGACAGGATTTAAAATCAAAGACCTTCTCTCTCCAGCGGTGCTGGCCACCAAGACCAGGGCTTCCTGCTGGGCATGGCTCTGAAAAAGGTCTCTGGGGCTCTTGCCTCCTGGCTGGAATGTATCCCAGAGGCAGCTACCCAATGGTTTCAGCATCATCACTAACTTTTTCTCCTTAAAAAACAAATAAGCTGGACATCCAAATCTTTGGAAAGACAAGCATAGGGTTGAGGAGTACTGGACTGTCTTTTTGATATAAGAATCATTAAATATCTCTAAAATTTGTTAATTCTTCACTCCTTTCTTTCATCAAAGTAAATTGGTGTCTGAAATGACAAAACTGCATGAAAACTATAGAAAACTATTTTGCCACTTTACCCGAAAGCACAGTAGTGCCCAAAGAAAACTAAGCTTCAAGCAACAAGTTGACATAGTATGTTTTTTACAATACTATGCCAAAGTTCAACAGTCAGATCCTGGGAAAGATTCATTGCAGTACTATACAGTGGAGTTGGAACTAGATGATAAAAGGTTCTTTCTAACCCTAATGTTCTTGTGATTCTATGAATTAAGGACCTAATCCTCAATTGTCATTCTTTAGGATGTCATCTCATGTTGCCTAGGGCTGATATGAATGTCTAAAAATTTAAGAGCTCTTTTCTAACGGCTGAGGAAGGGAAAAATGTGGATGAGTCTTTCCAGTTCATTTGGTAGTGCTTTTCCCTGAATTCTGAATAGTTACAGTTGCATTTCAATACTGATTTAGAAACAGGGCCTAAAAGAATACAAATATCTGAGGTGAACTTGTAGCCTGCAGAGTTTGTAACTCATGTTGCAGTTTGATGGAGTAAGTCCAGTGAGTGTGTTTTTCCAGGAATTTTATTGAAAAGCAAGTAGACAAACACATATATGATTAATCTACAGAATGAAAAGGTGCCAATTAAAGATCAAATCAAGTGGAAACATTCAAAGTAGTTAAATAAGCAAACTGAAACTAACTCATCATGATGTGAAGTTGAGATGATTTTACACAGATTTAAGACTCACTGTGGGGAATTTGGAATCTTAAACTGACAAGAGTTAAAAACTCAGTCATACAGGCTATCCAGCATGTTGACCCAGTTAGGGAGAAGTATATGCGTCTTTAGGACTCAAGCAAGTATTCTGTACATGGTATCTTACCTGAAGAGGTTAGCCCAGTGAAAATCCCTTGATTCATGTTAAGAAAACAGTTCAGGGATTTACAGCAACTCTGGTTTACAGCTTTCTATCACTGATGCTACTTTCTTTGGGGGTTCTATTCATTAGTGTGTAAAACAACAAAAACAAACATAATGGCATTAAGAAACAACTCCTTAAACTTTATAACAATCTATTAACTCCATTTCATGGCAATTTGTCACACAGAAATAAACTTTTTTAGGAAAATGTGTAAGCAATTCTTCCTCACGGAAATGTACATACATCTATTCTCTATATACGGACATATCAGTGACACAATAGAAATAGATGTGTTATGGAAATCAATAATTCTTTCCTCAAGAAACTTACAAAAAAATTTATCTCTGTTATCTGAAACTGAAATTTTGTTCAGGTCTAAAAATGAGAATCATTTGTCCCCTGGACAAAAGGATCTTAGTTGCTTATTTCTTGTTCTGCGTGGCCTCTTCAGAAATGCAGTTGACGATATAGCTTTCTCTCTCCTCTTCATGACAAAGAAGGACTACTTTTTAATTCTGCACCTCTTTCTTACTCTTTTCAAACTAGTTACCTAGTGTCTGCTTCAGATACTGGAAGGCTACTATGAGGTCTCCATGCAGCCTTCTCTTCTCCAGGCTGAACAGCCCCAGCTTTCTCAGCCTATCTTCATACAGGAGGTGCTCCAGTCCCCCTGATCATCCTCATGGCCATCCTGTGGACTTGTTCCAACAGTTACGTGTCCTTCTTATATTGAGGACACCAGAACTGCACACAATTACTCCAAGTGAGGTCTCACAAGAGCAGAGTAGAGGGGCAAGATCACCTCCTTCAACCTGCTGGTCACGCTCCTTTTGATGCAGCACAGGACATGGTTGTCTTTGGGGCTGCGAGCACACACTGCTAGCTCATGTTCATTTTCTCATCGACCAACACTCCCAGTCCTTCTCCGCAAGGCTGATCTGAATTTCTTCTCTGCCCAACCTGTAGCTGTATATGTAGGACCTTGCACTTGGCGTGATTTAACTTCATATAGATGACATCAGCCCATCTCAAACATGTCGAGGTTCCTCTGGATGGCATTCCTTCCTTTCCAGTGTATCGACTGAACCACACAGCTTGGTGTTATCGGCAAACTTTCTGAGGGTGCGCTCAATCCCACTGTCCATGTCACTGACAAAGATGTCAAACAAGACCAGTCCCAACACCAACCCCCTGAGGAACACCACTCATTACTGGTCTTACATTATTTTCTGATTCTAAGTAAACTATTGGGAAGCATATAAAAGTAGATTAATTATTTTTAAGTCAAAAGCCATTGGAAAAGCTATATTTGCTGAGAATAGTTTTTATTTGTTATTAACGATGAGTTTTCTAGTCTTATCTTTAAGCTTTATTATGATCTTTAAGTAGTAATTGCTGTAGATTTTTCATATATTTAGTGAATTATGTAAAAATAATTAGATCATGCAGCTCTTTTTCAAAGATAATTTCTGTTTTAGACACATGAGGATTAGTGTTGTGAGTCTTCATAGTAAAAATCAATAAAATTATGGTGGAAATCCTGCCATTAAACATCAGCTTCAGCTAGCTATTTGAGCTGGTATAAAAAGAGGATTTTTTTGTGAATCTGTATGTACCCAATATGAAAAATACTTTTACTTTTTTCTATCCATTATTTTTTCCATTCAAACATTAACCCTTTTTTATGATAAATGCTAATTTTCTTCCTCAGCAAAGCATTATCATGCAGGAATGATTAGGGGTTTTCACAATTGAAAAGAAACACACATGCACAAAAAGCGTTATAACGATGAAAGGTGTATTAACAGAAAAACAGCTGTGGCATTTATTTACTATCATAAGCTAATAAATAAATATAGATAAATAAATTAATTGCTTCCTGCCATGCCTAGAATGTAGCTCCACTTACTTTCTTGACTGAACAGTTGATGGATGATACTCTAATCTAAACACAAGCGGCTGTTCAGATACTTCCAAGTGCAATGGACCTTTTTGCAGAGGGGTGGAGGGGACAGGATGTCACAGTGAGTCCTCTTGGTGGTACTTATAAATCCGATGAGTCTGGCTGTGGATGTGGGGATGCCTGATTATTGTTTGAGCTTCCCAGACAAGGTGCCATTTACAACCACATGTACACTGGTGAGCTGTTAAGTGCCCCTGACATGCATGAATACTGGAAAAAAGGCTTCAACCAGGTTAAAGAAAATTACTGTAGGTTTATTAAAGAAGAATCTGAATGAAAATTCGTAAGACAGAAATGTTCACTCCTGTTTAACTTTAAAAGATGTGTCAGGACTAAGACTGCATGAAGGGAGCTTGTAAGCATTGTGCTGTAACTAATCGGCTTATCCAACATGTCAGTATGACACCTGATAAACAAAGTTGTGAGACACAGGAAAATCTTGGTTAAAAAAGCTCTGATAAGTTTCTTATTATATAATTTCTATTATATGTATTTATGATGTAGCATTATCTGCTTGAACAATGGCAAAATATTGAACAAAGAACATCTCTAAGGATGGAGTTTTTTCTTATGTCTGTTGCTAGCATTCATCAATGGTCTTTGAGACGTTCTCACACTTAAAAATAAAAAAAAATAAACAGCTTAATTGAATAAACATTTAAAAAGCTGCCCAGTTACATAGTAATGGTTGCATAAATTATACGTACTCAATTTCTATGCCTTACAGCAAATAGGTGCCAGCAATTTCACTTTTCAGGTGGTATTCTTAAAATCCATTTCAACTTCAATGATTAATCAATAGTAATCATTTGTTTCATTCTGGACAAACAAGAAAAATTTCCAGATTTGAGGAGGCTAAAAACAAACCTGTGTTTTTAGATTTGATTTTTCATATATGTTTTTTAATCAAATATAAAAAAGTGGGATCCAAGGAATGTACCTTTGTATGTACAGGACTGAAGTAACTACTGTGCTTAGTCCATGTTATTTATCAGGTGCATCCACGTGCTTCAAACAAAGAAGAAACGTTCACTGAATAAATAAGTTTGATTTGATATACAGAGCCTTTCAAACTTATTTTCACTAAAAATATTTTATCCTAGTTATAATAAAAAATTGGATATATAGCAGTGATGATTTCTTTTGTTAACTATCTAGCAATAACAGTCCAGAAATCATTCTGAACATTCCGCTATTTTTTTATATACAACAAATATGTGTGTATGACATGTAAATTCTTAAGTCTGATAAGCTTCCATTAATTCCACCTTCTTTACAACTATTTTATGTCATCGTTGTACTAGAAAATATTTTTTTTCACACAGCTTTTAAATGGGATGTTAAATTTACTGAAGTGTATTTTATACATGCATATATGTGTATATATATGTGTGTGTGTGCATATATATATATATAAGTACTGGAAGATCTGAGACTTTTGGGAAGAGCAGTAAACTCTTTCCACTGGAAATCTAGTTACCAAGGATGAAGAAAATGCTGAAGTACATAACGCCACCTTTTCCTAAGTCTTTAATAGTCAGACCAGCCATCCACAAGGTACTCAGTTCTCTAAGTTGAATGGCAAAGATAGGAAGCTGATTGGAGCTCCCATAATCCAGGAAGAAGTGGTTAGAGACCCGCTGCCCTGCTTAGACATATACAAATCTGTGGGGCCAGATGGACTACACTCAAGAGTGTTGAAGGAGCTGGCAGAGGAACTTCCTAAGCCACTCTCCATCATCTATCATCAGTCCTGGTCTAAAGGACAGGTTTCCAGGGGATTGGAGGTTGGCCAGTGTGATGCCTCTCTACAGAAAGGGCAGGAAAGAGGAGCCCAGAAACTACAGGCCTGTCAGCCTTGCCTCAGTGCCAGGAAAGGTCATAGAATGGATCACCCCAAGGGAGATCACAGCATGTGCGGGAAAACTGGGTCATCAGGCCCAGTCAGCACAGGTTCATGAAAGGCAGGTCCTGCTTGGCCAAACTGATCTTCTTCTGTGACAAGGTGACCTGCCTGGCTGATGAAGGAAGCAATCTAGATTTTGTGTATTTGGACCTTAATAAAGGATTTCACACTGCCTCCCACAATGTTATCTTGAAGAAATTTCATAGGTGTAATCTTCACTGGGTTGAAAACTGGCTGGATGGCTGACCCTAGAGACTGAGGGTGAATTGCTTCAGTGAGGGCACCTTCAACACCAGAGCGGGGGGAAGTTCAGTGTCCAGGAGCCTCAACTCAGAGCAGCAAGAACCACCAAGGGAGTCTCAGGTCCTCGACAGGACTTGCCCAGGAGCCGGCAGCTCAGCTGATGCCAGAAGGGACTCACAGGGGGCGGAGCCAGGAGGAGCGGCACCAGCCCTGAGCAGTTAAAAACCTGCCCCAGGGAGCGCGGGTGACCAGGAGAGAGGTGAACAGGGTGCTTTTGAGGCAGTTTTGCGTGGCAGTTTGAGTGGGATGGTGAGCACTCACCATATGACCAGGGCCTGCTTGAAACACTGGCCTGTCTGCACTGGTGGTAGCCAGCGTGGGCACTCAGACAGAGCTGATGAAACGGGAGGCTGCAGTGCAGATCTCAGAGCGTAGAGAGTGCCTGCACTGGTCTCGTGAGGGGAGGGTGCAGAAATGGGCAGGGCTGCACTCAGTGCTTCCTGGTGGAGGTCCTCCTGCAGCAGGTGACTGAGCTGCGGGATGTTATTAGTAGGCTGCAAGATGTCAGGGAAGCTGAGAGGAAGCAGGGCTGCTTGCTCCAGGCCCAAACTGTGCAGGGGCCTTAAGTGTCCACTGTAACTCATGGAGGAAGAAGGAGACCGTTAACCCAGGAAGCTGGGAAATAATAACAAAAAAAAAACAACAAAAAAAAAATGAGGAAGAGGACAATTAAAAGCAAGTGGTTTGCCCTAAACCTGTTGTCCCCACCCAGAACTGCTTTGCTGTCCTGCAGGGGGTTGATGAGGAAACAAACTTGCACCAGAAACTACTGGCTGATGCAGTGGTAAAGAAGATCACTACTGGTGCTACCAGGAAAAAGCGGTGGGTCCTAGTGGTACTTCGCAAGGAACAGAGGCACCCATCTGTTGGCCTGATACAGCCTAAAGAGAGGTGTGTTGCCTACCTGGGGAATGGATCAGTGATGTTGCAGAGAAGCTGCCTTGTCTAGTAAGTCTCACTGACTGTTACCCGCTTCTAGTGATCCATGTAGATGCTAGTGATAATAGATAGCAGTAGCCTGGAGAACATTAAGGACTACAGAGCCCTGGGAGAGGTGATTAGGGGCTCTGGAGCTCAGATTGTCTTGAGCTCAGATTGTCTTTTCATCAATTCTCCAGGATACAGGGACGGACCTTAAAAAGGCTAGGAGGATTGATCAGGTTAATAAATGGTTAGAAGGATGATGCCAGATTCAGGGGTCTGCGTATCTAGAAAATGGGACTCAATTTAGTAGGCCAGGTATACTGGGGGCTGGTGGAACTGGTCTGAAAAAGGAGGGGAAGAATGGTTTTGGTAGGAGGCTTGCCAGACTGATCAAGGATGCTTTAAACTAAATGTGTTGGGGGAGGGGGGCATCATTACATTCCAACACATCTAGTCAGTTGCCAGCACCTATAATGAATGCTCGGAGCAATGCAGAGATATTCCAGCCGCTCCCGCCAGTGAGCTGGCTTCATTTGGAGCTCAGCTCAGATGCTTCTATACAAACGCCCATAGCATGGGGAACAAACAAGAGGAATTAAGAGTTGTGTGCATGTCTATGGGGGTATGATATAATAGATATCACAGAAACATGGTGGGATGGATCCTATGACTGGAGTGTTGGAAAGGAATGTTATAGGCACTTTAGAAAAGACAGGCCTGGCAGACGGGGAGGAGCAGTTGCTATTTATGTTGGGGATAGGGTGGAGAGTATGGAACTATCTGGGAACAGGTGAGCAGTCAATGGAGAGTATGTGGGTCAGGTTTAGGGGGAGAGCAACATTACTGTGGGGATCTGTTACAGACCACCTGATCAAGTGGTCTCTGGAAGAAGACAGGTAGGAACAGCTTCATGCTCACAGGCATTTGTTCTCTTGGGGGACTTCAACCACTCTGATATCTGTTGGAGGGATGGTACAGCCCAGCACAAGCAATTCAGGAGGTTCCTCAATTGTGTGGAAGACAACTTCCTTCTGCAAGTAGTAGAGGAGCCGATGAGGAGAGGTGCCCTGCTTGACCTAATGCTCACCAACAGGGAAGAGCTCATTGGAAATGTGATGCTCCATGGAAGCTATGGTTACAGCAGTCATGATATGATCAAACTCGAGATCCTCAGGACAGTGAGAAGAGCGTGCAACAAGCTCATTGCTCTGGACTTCAACAGAGCAGACTTCGGCCTCTTCAGGAGACTGCTTAGTAAGGTTCCATGGGATATAGTCCTAGAGGGCAGGGGGGCCCAAGGCTGTTGGTATTCAAGGATCATCTACTACAAGCTTAGGAGTGTTGCATCCCAGGTAGAAGGAAATGCAGCAGGAGGGCCAGGAGACCTCCTTGGATAGTGTCACGGGTTCAGCAGTAGCAGTCATTTTTTCTCCTTTTTGGTAGCTGGTGCGGTGTTGTGTTTTTGACTTTCGGCCTGGGAACAGCTCTGATAACAGCAGTTATTTACTGCTCAAATGTTTAGTCTGACCAAGGACTTTGTGAGCCTTATGCTCTGCCATGGAGGAGGGGAAGCTGGGAGGAAGCAGAGACAGGACACCTGACCCAAACAGATGAAAGAGGTATTCCATACCATAGCACATCATGCCCAGGATGCAACTGATTGTTACCCAGAAGGCCTAGTGCTCTGGAGTGGCTGGAGGAGGTATCAGTCTGTGCTTGGTCAGGCAGGGGGGGGGTGAGTTATCGGTTGGCAGGTGGTGAGGTGCTGTCTTCTCTTCCTTTGTTATTTCTTTTATCATTATTATTATTACTGGTAGTAGCAGTAGTGATTAGTGTTATACCTTAGTTATTAAATAGTTCTTATCACAACCCGTGGAAGCAACATTCTTTTGCTTCTCCTCCTCAGCTCTCCAGGAGTTGGGGGAGGAAGCGGGGAGTGAGTGAATGAGCTGTGTGGCTGGGTTTAAACCACGACAGATGGATAAGAAGCTGCTGAGGAAAATTTGAAGGAAAAAAGAGGCTTATAAAAGGTGGAAGCAAGGACAGGTAGCCTGGGAAAAATACAGGGATGTTGTCTGGGAAGCTAGGGACCAGGTCAGGAAGGCTAAGGCCCAATTAGAATTAAACTTGCTGGGGATGTTAAAGATAACAGGAAGGAATTCTATAGGTACATAGGAAATAAAAGACAGACTACGGGCAACGTAGGCCCCCTCCGGAAGCTATCAGAAGAACTGGCTACACAGGATTTTGAAAAGGCTGAGGTTCTGAATGACTTCTTTGCCTCAGTCTTCACTGGCGAATGCTCTGACCACACCACTCAAGTCTTGGAAGGCAGATGCAGGGACTGTGAGAATGAAGACCTTGTGCCTACTGTAGGAGAGAATCTGGTTTGAGACCATCTTAAGAACCTGAAGGTACACAAGTCCATGGGACTTGATGAAATCCTTCTGTGGGTCCTGAAGAAGCTGGCAAATGAAGTTGCTAAGCCACTGTCCATCATATTTGAAAAATCATGGCAGTCAGGTGAAGTTGCTGAGGACTGGAAAAAGGGAAATATAGCCCCATTTTCAAGAAGGGGAAAATGGATAAGCCAGGAAACTACAGACCAGTGAGTCTTCCCTCTGTGCCTGGTAAAATCTTGGAGCAGATTCTCCTGGAAGGCATGCTACAGCACATGAAGAACAACAAGGTGGTTGGTGACAGCCAGCATGACTTCACGAAGGGGAAATCCTGCATGACCAATTTGGTGGCCTTCTATGATGGGGCTACAGAACAAATGTCATCTGCCTCAACTTGTGCGAAGAGTTTGGCGCTGTCCCTCACTACATCCTTGTCCTAAGTTAGAGAGACATCAATTTGATAGGTGGACCACTGTGTGGATAAAAACTGGCTGGATGGCCGAATGCAAAGAGTTGTGGTCAATGGCTGAATGCGCAGCTGGAGACCAATAACAAGTGGTGTACCTCAAGGATAAGTGTTGGGACTGGTCTTGTTTGACATGTTTCTCAGTGACATGGACAGTGGGATTGAGTGCACCTTCAGCAAGTTTGCTGATGACACCGAGCTGTGTGGTTCAGTTGATACACTGGAGGGAAGGAATGACATCCAGAGGGACCTTGACACGCTAGTGAGTTTGCCCATACCAACCTTATGAAGTTTAACCATGACAATTTGTCCTGGGTTTAGCAGTAGCAGTCAATTTTCTCCTTCTTAGTAGGTGGTGCAGCGCTGTGGTTGGACTTTCAGTCTGGGAACAGAGCTGATAACACTGATGTTTTTAGTTGTTGCTAAGTAATGTTTACTCTGACCAAGGACTTTGTGAGTCTTACGATCTGCCAGGGAGAAGGGGAGGCCGGGAGGAAACAGAGACAGGACACCAGACCCAAACTGACCAAAGAGGCATTCCAAACCACAGCACATCATGTGCAGAAAGGTAACTGGGAGTTCCCTGGAAGGGCTCGCTCTCTTCTGGGTCTGGCTCTTTTCAGCAGGTAGTATTGTATTCTCTTCCCTTGTTATTTCTCTTATCATCATCGTTACTGGTGGTAGCAGTAGTGATTTGTGTTATACCTTAGTTACTGGATTGTTCTTATCTCAGCCTGTAGGAATGACGTTCTTTTGACTCTCCTCCCCACCCCTCTGGGAGCGGGGAGTGAGGGGAAGGAAGGAAAGAAAAGGGGGGGATGTGAGAGAGAGACTGTGTGGTTGGGTTTAAACCACAACAGTTCTTGCTGGCACCCAACATGGGCCAGAATTGTTCCACCATCCCTGTGATAGTGCTGCCACTGAGCCTCCACCACAGCTCAGCTCTCCTGCCATCACCTCTGCCTGCTGCCTCACCCTTCTTACATAATTTTTTGCTTTTTCTCTTGCGTACAGGGACTACCAATATTGGTACAAATTGGTCCTCTGGTTTAGCTGCAGTGATTATCACTGTGGTTTGAGTAGTGACTGTACTTGTTGCTGGGGGTGGTGTAGCTGCTGTGCTTGGAGCTGGAGTAGGTGCCCTAACTGTTGCTTTGCTCTCAGATCCAGGGACATTTTTTTTCTTTTTGAAAGTGAGGATAGTGTTGAACAAGGCCCTGTAAGCATAGGCCAAGCCCCAGCACATTTGCCCTGATTTGTCCGTCTTTGATATGGCCAGAATGACAACACACCTCATTTAAGTGTTTTACTAATTCTTTCTGATTTTGCACTTGTTCGGTGGTGAAATTTGAAAGCACTGGAGGGGCCCACTGACCTAGATACTTGCCCATACTATTCCACACACCACACCACTCACGGCTATCTAGCCTCGGGGAAAATCACTTGGTCTTCCTATATCATCGTTTAACCCCAGAGAAGGCCCAAACCTGACTGTACTTAACTCTTGAAATCAGACGAACTGGTCATGGGCAAAACACACTCTATATGTGTGCCTACATGGTGATCCCCATCACAATCAGCAAACAGGTCTCAACAGTATTAAAAGGCCATTCAAAAACTTCAAAACTCTCAAATAATGGTGTAAGCTGTCTGGGGAGTGGGGGACAGGCTGGGAGTGTAAAGGAATGTCTCCTTCACAGTTTGACCACCCAAGAAGGAGAAAAAAGATTTGTAATGGCTAAGCACTTTTATTATATACCTCCCAAAGTATAAAGGTAGTGACCACCCTGGGAACACAAGCCAGATCAGTTTCATGATCAATGCTTCTATTGTATTACAAGTCGTTATCATAAAGTACAATGAGACAAGAACCTTAGCCCAAACTCCACACCTGAAAAACACTAAAACAGCAAATACTGGCTGTAAGTAAGTTATGATATACTGAAACTGTGAGATCAAGAGAAACAACTTTGAGAGCCAATAAATCAGCATTGTGACGAGTGACTAGAAACTGGTCAGATCTGTCATTATCTCAACCCCTCGTGCCTCACGTTGGGCACCAAAAAGAACTGTTGTGGTTTAAACCCAACCCCACAGTCTCTTTCTCACATCCCCCCCTTTTCTTTCCTTCCTTCCCCTCACTCCCCGCTCCCAGAGGGGTGGGGAGGAGAGTCAAAAGAACGTCATTCCTACAGGCTGAGATAAGAACAATCCAGTAACTAAGGTATAACACAAATCACTACTGCTACCACCAGTAACGATGATGATAAGAGAAATAACAAGGGAAGAGAATACAATACTACCTGCTGAAAAGAGCCAGACCCAGAAGAGAGCGAGCCCTTCCAGGGAACTCCCAGTTACCTTTCTGCACATGATGTGCTGTGGTTTGGAATGCCTCTTTGGTCAGTTTGGGTCTGGTGTCCTGTCTCTGTTTCCTCCCGGCCTCCCCTTCTCCCTGGCAGATCGTAAGACTCACAAAGTCCTTGGTCAGAGTAAACATTACTTAGCAACAACTAAAAACATCAGTGTTATCAGCTCTGTTCCCAGACTGAAAGTCCAACCACAGCGCTGCACCACCTACTAAGAAGGAGAAAAAATGACTGCTACTTCTAAACCCAGGACGCAAGTGCAAAGTCCTATAGCTGGGTCAGAGCAATCCCAGGCACAGCTACAGGCTGGGAGGAGAAGAGATTCAGAGCAGCCCTGCAAAGAAGGACTTGGGGGTGTTGGTTGTTGAGAAAATGAACATGACCCACAGTATGTGCTCGCAGCCCACAAAGCCAACCGTATCCAAGGCTGCATCAAAAGAAGCATGACCAGCAGGTCAAAGGAGGTGATGCTGCCCCTCTACTCTGCTGTCCTGAGACCTCACTTGCAGTACTGTGTGCAATTCTGGTGTCCTCAAAAAAGAAGGACACGAAACTGTTGGAACAAGTCCAGAGGAGAGCCACGAGGATGGTCAGGGGGTTGGAGCATCTCCCATATGAACACCAGTTGAGAAATTGGAGCTGTTCAACCTGGAGAAGAGAAGGCTGTGTGGAGACCTCATAGCAGCTTTCCAGTATCTGAAGGGGTTTTGCAGCAACACTGGGGATGGACTCTTCTTTAGGGAATGTAGTGATAGGACAAGGGGTAACAGGTTAAAAGTTAAACAGGGGAAGTTTAGATTGGATATAAGGAAGAAATTCTTTACTGTCAGGGTGGTGAGGCACTGGAATGGGTTGCCCAGGAAGGTTGTGAATGCTCCATCCCTGGAAGTGTTCAAGGCCAGGCTGGACAGAGCCTTGGGTGACATGGTTTAGTGTGAGGTGTCCCAGTCCATGGCAGGGGGGTTTGGAACTGAATGATCTAAGCTCCTTTCCAACCCTAACTATTCTATAATTCTACTCTATGAATATTGACACATCTCATTGAGAACCGGTCACCAGTGGTCAAGGCTCACTATTACAGCAGTGTTGTTTAACATCTTTATTGATTATCTGGATGAGGGAATTGAGTACACCCTCAGTAAATTTGCAGATGACACCAAGCTTCGCAAGAGTGTTGATCTGCTGGAGGGTAGGGAGGCTCTGCAGTGGTATCTGGACAGGCTGAATCGGTGAGCTGTGGCCAATGGCATGCAGATCAACAAGGCAAAGTGCCAGGTTCTGGACTTGGGCCACAACAACCCCATGCAATGTTACAGGCTTGGGAAAGAGTGACTGGAAGGCTGCTTGTCAGAAAAGGACCTGGGGGTGCTGATTGAAGGCTGAACATAAGCCAGCTTGTGTCCGGGCAGACAAGGCCAACGGCATCATGGCTTGTATCAACAATTAGTGTACACAACAGGGGGAGGACAGTAATTTTTCTCCTGTACTTGGGACTTGTGAGCCTGTACCTCAAAGTCTGTGTTCAGTTCTGGGCCCCTCACAAGAGAGACATTGAGGTGCTGGAGTGGTCCAGAGAAGGGCAATAAAGGTGGTCTAGGATCTGGAGAACAAGTCCTGTGAGGAATGGCTAAAAGAATGGCTGAGGGGTTGTTTAGTCTGAAGAAGAAAAGGTTTAGGGAGGACATTATTATCAAGGATGAGGGGGTTATTAAGAACAGCCAACATGGTTTTACCAGGGGGAAGTCATGTTTGACCAACTTTATAGCCTTCTATGAGGAAGTGACTAGGTAGAGGGATGATGGTAGAGCGGTAGATGTGGTTTTTCTTGATTTCAGTAAGGCATGTGATAATGCCTCCCACAGCATTCTCATAGATAAGCTAAGAAAGTGTGGGCTTGATGATCAGGTAGTGAGGTGGATCAAGAACTGGTTAAAAGGAAGAAGGCAGAGAGTTGTGGTCAATGGCACAGAATCTAGCTGGAGGTCTGTGACTAGTGGAGTCCCTCAGGGGTTGGTGCTGGGACCAGTGCTGTTTAATATTTTCATCAACGACGTGGATGAGGGAACTGAGTGTACCCTCAGCAAGTTCGCTGATGACACTAAACTGGGAGGAGTGCCTGACACACCAGAAGGCTGTGTTGCCATTCAGCGAGACCTGGACAGGCTGGAGAGTTGGGCAAGGAGAAACTTTGTTGGGGGTCGAGCATGGGCACTTGAACAGGCCTATAGCAAGCTGTGAGAAAGTGAACTTATGACCCCAGGTTAAAAGAGGAAGAAGTGTCAAGATCAGCAAAACAGGAATGCAATAACAGGATGCCAGTAATTGCAAAAGCATGATGTAACGCTAAGCTGACACGAATGTTTGAAACCAATCAGGAAAGGTAAAGGGGAGCGTGTATGCCTCGTGGACAAAGCGAGGCAGCCAATCAAGTAATGCGTGATCGCGTGTAGGACAGTATATTAAGAGCAGCCTTGTAATCAATAAACGGAGCTTTTTGTGAACCTACATCGTATCGGTGTTTTCTCCCCTCCACCTGGCCGCGGCATTCTGGTGACCCCGACGTGATACCAGGAGAGAGAGAGCACGGACGAGAGAAGGTGGAGATCCCGGCTGCCCGAGAGAGGCAGGAAAGGAGCTCACATTACGTGGCCACGGCTGACCGGTGAGTCAGGCAGACTGCGGTCTGGTTCGGTATGGGTTTCGCTGTATCAGCGATAGAAAAGACTACGATAGAAGCGTAGCGAAGAAAACAGGGTACTCAATACCCCGACAGGAACTTGTGGACTTTTTATTTTGGTGCCGATGAAGGGGGTTGTTAGAAAATACAGGACAGTTATTCTCCAAAGATCAATGGCGTAAGAAGGAGTTAATTGTGGGAGTCAGCGAAGCTTTTAATCTCGAGACTTGGGAGAAAATTGCTAAGGAAGAAGCCTCTGATTTATGGATGTTTTCAGTCCTTCTTAAGGTGAAGGGAGCAACCTTTAAAGAGACAGACTTAAAGTTAATGCTGAAATAGTTGACCCAGAGATTGATGAGTCTACCGGACTTGAGATCTCTTCGTGGAATGGGGCAGGAGTTAATCTGTGGAATGCAGCCACAGAAGGCAATGATGCTGTGAAAAGTTTGTTAGTCATTTGGAGAACTGTTTTAGAGACATTAAAGTCAAAAAAAAATGAGATCATGGAAACCCGCCCGCCCCCCCGCCCCCCCCCCCCCCCCCCCCCCCCCCCCCCCCCCCCCCCCCCCCCCCCCCCCCCCCCCCCCCCCCCCCCCCCCCCCTCCCCCCTGAACCTCCGCCAGTTGCCACTATGGCTGCGAAGATTGATGTCGGGGATGAAGATGATCCTTTCGACTCAGACCCTATTGACCCCGAGAAGGAGCCTGTGCACGTTCATCAGTTTGCTGTTGCTGCTCCTGAGATGCCTGATAATGCCGATGCTGACCTGGATGGTGCTTTTGACTGGAGCCTATTCATCTGGAAAAGAAGCCTGATTTATATCCCCCATATCCTCATGATAAATGGGTAGCTGTAAAGGGAGAAGTGAGATGGGTGGGGGATGTGGATGTATTGCACGGTTTCCCGTGGTGTGTGTGCTTCCCACCCGAGATGGGAAGGTCTCTTGTATGCTCTTATCAGGGGTATCGGGCCAGAATGTGTCAGACCATGGAGTTGGGACCCCATATACAACCCCCTTTGATACAGTCTCTCTGTGATACTCATGTACTTGAAGTTGGTAAATATAAGTATGTCCATGTTTCTATCGACCCTTGGAAACCTTTAGAGGTATTGCTGGCAACTTCTTCCAACATAGGCTGGCCACCTGTGTCGGAACGAGTGTGCATTTTGGTCAGTAAAAAAGCCCAAGCCTCATGCGATGTGAGGGAGGCAGAGCCTCTGTGGGGACACCCGCTAAGGTTGAGCTGCCACCTCGCACTGCGATGATGCTTCTCGGAGCTGGTTTCCTGGTAGTCTTTACAGGGTCCTTGTGCCACGTCCTGTATGTGGGACTGTGCAGTGGGAGCAATGATTGTCTGGATTTTGTGTTTCAAATATTGTAGTTGTGTGGAGTGTGCTTGTGGGATCCCAAGTGTGTGTGTGTGTGTGTGTGTGTGATGAGGGCAGACAGTGTTCTGTATATTTTTTGTTGTCAGGTTCATGTAAAAGTTTTAACAGGTAGCAGTTTAACCTTTCGGGCAAGAAAAGGTTAATGCAAAAGTGCAGTTGCCGATAGGCCGGTGGTTTCAGCTGCGCAAAGCAGGGTAAGCGACTTTAAAAAAAAAAAAAAAAAAGGTAATGCTACAGCAAACTTGACTATTAACACTGTACAGTTTACTTCTGCTTTAAGGAGTCACTTTAACCTGCCTACTTCTCAAGAACTGATAACCCGGAGGAAGGGGTATATTTGTGTCCTCCTACCTACAGGTCCATGGCAGCTGCCTGCAAAGTTTGTCAAGCCTTGCCATGAGCTGGACAGATGAGTGGAAGAACTCGATGCATCATCTACAGAAGCTGACCGTAAAAAACCCCAAGCAGAATGAGATAGAGAGAAACGAATGATTGTAAAACATCACTTGGGGGCAACTGAAAAGTAACAGCTTGAATATGCATGCTTGTAAAGTAGCTATTATTAGAGGTTGTGATTTTGTGTATAAAGCTACCTGTATTTACTAGCCAGTTGCTAATAAGAAACTATACCTTGTATTGTATGGATTTAAAAGAGATATTAGAACATGCAAATTTGCAGCAGCTGCTAGAAAATGCTAAGGCAAAAGCTAGAAAGATTTTAATATGATGGTACTGTTACAAAGCAGGTAATGGAACAAATTAAGAGGGTGGGAGAAATCCACTGGTAGGAAGTTTCTTTGGTTAGTCACCCACTGTCATCAGCATCTTCAACATACTGATGCACTCTGTGATAGTTACTCTGCTAATGTAAATCTGCGTGTGCTTTGCTGTAGTAGTGACTTGTTACTGGGTGAAGCAGGTGAAATTCTGCATTGACAACAAGGTGCAAGGACTGAGATTGACCAAATGCCTGCTACCACAGTCAAGGGCAAGACTGGGTTGGCCTCTGTGTCTGCCACCAAGAAGAACCTTTAGCTCCACTGCTGGCTGCAACCCAGCAGGCATAGAGCGGTTGAAGACACATGCCATGCCAGACCTTGATGTGAGGGATGGCCTCCACTGTTATCAGAGAGCCATCCAGGAGAAAAAGGGTAGGCCCAGCTGTGTACAGCTATCAACAGGACCATACTGGCTGCCAGCGAAAAGTACAAAGCCGCAGAACTCAACAACATAAAGAAACAGCAATGATAGAAATCTGTGTAAAATCTTTGTAATATCTATTTTATTATGCGTGACCATGGGTAATGGACAAGTATACTGAGCACATCTGTTAAATCCCAATTATTCCATCCTGTTACATGGTGTGTAGGATTCACTGGTATGCCACATGTTATAAAGGTTCAAGTGACTTCAAATCAGACCAGTCTTACTGAAATAATGCTGCCTAGAGTAGTGGGTTGTTATGTTACACAAGTCAAGCAGTGATAGAGCAGACACAATAAATTGTCAAAAACTTTTAATAAAACTAAAAAGGGGGAGATGTGGAGACAGTGTTCTCACAGGAGAATGGATATTTGGTACATGAGCTCTGAATAACTCCGAGAGATACAGCAAGGCCGTGGGAGGCCTGAGGAAGCCTAAGCAAGCAAGATAAGAAGAAGCTGTAATTCACTGAGTCCTGAGAACTGTGGACTGTTGGCAAGCGTTCGAGGTCAAGTTCTCACACCTGTGCTTAACCAATTATATGTTAGTCACTAAGGGTCTTGAAGACAAGTATCCAATCATGATATGCCAAATTGCTGTAGGTGTGTGTAAGTAATAGTATATAAGGAGTTAAGGCTTTGCAAAAAATGGCTTTCTGTCTGACCAAAAAAAAAAAAAAGGGGGGGAGTGTAATGATGGAGCAAACTCCTTGACTGTTCACAGATCATTCTGAATCTATTCACAAGAAGTTGTTTGAACTTAAAGAAAATATGAAAAAAAATTACTGTAGAAACAAATCCTATAGTCTCTTGGTTAAAATCGTTAGGAATAAGTAGTTGGTTAAGGAGTTTAATCATGATGTTTAGCGGACCAATAATGATTATGTTGTTAATTTTGTTTTTTGGACCTTGTTTGTTACAATGTATTATGCAACGCGTGCAGCAGATGACCAACGCTTTATTTGAAAAAAGAGGGGGAGATGTTGGGGGTCGAGCATGGGCACTTGAACAGGCCTATAGCAAGCTGTGAGAAAGTGAACTTATGACCCCAGGTTAAAAGAGGAAGAAGTGTCAAGATCAGCAAAACAGGAATGCAATAACAGGATGCCAGTAATTGCAAAAGCATGATGTAACGCTAAGCTGACACGAATGTTTGAAACCAATCAGGAAAGGTAAAGGGGAGCGTGTATGCCTCGTGGACAAAGCGAGGCAGCCAATCAAGTAATGCGTGATCGCGTGTAGGACAGTATATTAAGAGCAGCCTTGTAATCAATAAACGGAGCTTTTTGTGAACCTACATCGTATCGGTGTTTTCTCCCCTCCACCTGGCCGAGGCAAAACTTGATGAAATTCAACAGGGGCAAGTGTAGAGTCTTGCATCTGGGGAAGAACAACCCCATGTACCAGTAGAGGCTGGGGGTTGACCTGCTGGAAAGGAGTGAAGGGGAAAGGGACCTGGGGGTCCTGGTGGATAGGAGGATGACCATGAGCCAGCAATGTGCCCTTGTGGCCAAGAAGGCAAATGGCATCCTAGGATGCATTAGAAAGGATGTAGTGAGTAGGGCAAGAGAGGTTCTCCTCCCCCTCTACTCTGCCTTGGTAGAGGCTGCATCTGAAATATTGTGTCCAGTTCTGGGCCCCTCAGTTTAAGAAGGACAGGGAATTGCTTGAAAGAGTCCAGCGCAGAGCCACAAAGATGATTAAGGGAGTGGAACATCTCCCTTATGAGGAGAGGCTGAGGGAGCTGGGTCTCTTTAGTTTGGAGGAGACTGAGGGGTGAGCTCATCAGTGTTTACAAATATGTAAAGGGTGGGTGTCAGGATGATGGAGCTTGGTTCTTTTCAGTGATATCCAGTGGTAGGACAAGGGGCAATGGGTGTAAACTGGAGCATAGGAGGTTCCACGTTAACATCAGGAAGAACTTCTTTACTGTAAGAGTGACAGAGCACTGGAAGAGGTTGCCCAGGGAGGTTGTGGAGTCTCCTACATTGGAGATATTCAAGGCCCGCCTGGACAAGTTCCTGTGTGATGTACTCCAGGTTACCCTGCTCTTGCAGGGGGGTTGGGCTAGATGATCTTTCGAGGTCCTTTCCAAACCTTGGGATTCTGTGATTATTGCTCTCTACAACTACCTGAAAGGAGGATAGAGTGAGGGGTGGCTAGTCTCTTCTCCCAAGAAACAAGTGATAAGACAAGAGGAAATAGCCTCAAGTTGCTGAGGGGAGGTTTAGACTGGGTATTGGGAAAAATTTCCTCATCCAAAGAGTAGTCATGTATTGGATCAGGCTTTCCAGGCAAGTGGTGGAAACACATTACCTGAAAGTGTTAAAAAACTGTGTGGATGAAGCCCTTAGTGACATGGTTTAGTGCTGGACTTGGCAGTCCTGGGGTAACAGTTGGACTTTATAATCTTAAAAGTTCTTTTCCAGCGCAGCTGATTCTATGTTTCTGTGATTCTATGAAACCACTTTTCTTGTGGCAAAAGAAACCAAGATAGCAACTTTATCATACTCCAATACCATGCTGAAACTATCTAGAGAAAACTAGCAGAAAACATCTAGGATGTTGTTCCTCCTGTGTGCACTTGGAAAGACTGACTTTTATAATTGACTTTTATAAGTAAGGCCTAAAATCCCCAGGGCATTAATTTGCATGAAATTTCCTTGTTTTGTGTTTTTATTTTGTCCTCCTCCTCTGTTTCTGTTTTTATTTTTTTTTTTTTTTTTTTTTTTTAATGTACCCAGGGCTCCTTTCTCAGAGAAGTCCAGAAAATCCTGTAGATGGTTGCCTTTCAGCTTTTTCATCTAGCTATATGGCTTTGTTTATTTGCATGCACTTTTGCTAGCAGCCGAAGAGTTGCATGGTATCTGGAGCATGATCAATTAAAAACTTGTGCTAAGGGATAACTATCTGCTTCTTCTGACATATTTTATTGAATTTTGATTTAAAATGAAAAGGAACCGTGATCTTCAAACAATATGCATTAAAGACATATCTGCAAAGATTACATGCACACTTTTTTGCTTTTGCTGCTGCTTAGAACTCAAACCTAAAATATCAAAAGTGAAATGAAACACACAGAAAGTAGTATTTTTGTATTGTAAATTAATTTGTAGTACCCAACTGCATGACCCTGTATGTCTTCTTAGGGATAACAAAAGAATGAGCTTTGAGGTTTAGCCTTAAGAAGACATGCTGTCCTCGGTTCAGCAGTAGCAGTCATTTTTTCTTCTTAGTATCTGGTGCAGTGCTGTGTTTTTGACTTGCAGCCTGGGAACAGCACTGATAACAGAAATGTTTTTAGTTACTGCTCAAATGTTTAGTCTGACCAAGGACTTTCTGGGTCTCATGCTCTGCCAGGGAGGAGGAGAAGCTGGGAGGAAGCAGAAACAGGACACCTGATCCAAACTGACCAAAGAAGTATTCAATACCATAGCATGTCATGCCCAGGAAGTAACTGAAGAGTTACCCAGAATGGCTAGTTCACTGCGGGGTTGGACTAGGTATTGGTTGGTACTCGGTCTGGCTGGGTGTAGTGAGTTATCGGTTGGCGGGTGGTGAGGTGTTGTATTCTCTTCCCTTGTTATTTACTTTATCACTATTGTTATTACTGGTAGTAGCAGCAGTGATTTGTGTTATACCTTGGTTACTGGACTGTTCTTATCTCAAACCGTGGGAGTTGCATTCTTTTGGTTCTCCTCCCAATCCCTCCAGGAGCAGGGGGAGGGCAAGAAGGGGTTGGGGGGGATGGGATTAGAGAGAGAGTGCGTGGCTGTGTTTAAACCACGATACATGCCCTTTCATATAAATCAAGATCATTCATATACTGATCAATAAGACCTAGAGCAACTAATGAAGGACTTTTGTTATAATAAATTGCTTCTCTCACATAATATAATCAGTACAAACTGTTCAAGGTCCTTTTCTGCAGTCATCATGGAACCATCTAGATGTGCGTGCACAATAACAGGAAATGGGATAATAAATATAAAGAAGTGCTTTACTGTTTCTCAACGAATCTGGAAGTAATTCAGCTAAAACAAATGGATTTCTAAGTGTTTACTTTCTGCTTTTCCTCAGTGCAGTGTAGATGATTATTTCCATGGACACATAAAAGCTAGTAGTCAGAAGAAAAAAGACCATGCTCACGATTGTTTTAAGATTGAAGAAAAACCCCAACCCCAGACATTAAGCAACACATACATGTTTTTAGTAGCTGAAACATGTGGTGTATTGAGGCTTAAGTAAAACAATATAAAGTCAAAAGCTCCAATGGCAGATCAAGAAAGAAATCTCACCTACCTGTTACAAAGGTGTTGTGGTTTAAAACCAAACTGCACAGGTCATCAGCTCGCTCCCCCCCCTCGCTCCCCCAACTCCCAGAGAGTTAGGAAGGAGAATCCAAAGAATGTAGACCCCACAGGTTGAGATAAGAACAGTTTAATAGCTAAGATATAACATAAATCACTACTGCTATCACTACTACTGATAATAATGATAAAGCCACTAACAAGTGAAGAGAATACAACATCTCACCAGCCACCGACCCATAACTCACCCCACCCTGCCCGACCGAGCACCGACTGATACCTCCCCCATCCCCCCAGAGCTCCAGCCCTTCCGGGTCTCTCCTGGTTACATCTTGGGTATGACGTGCTATGGTATGGAATACCTCTTTGGCTAGCCTAGGTCAGGTGTCCTGTCTCTCCTTCCTCCTGGCTTTCTGAGCACGAGGCTCAGAAAAGGCCTTGGACAAACCAAACATTTGAGCAGGAACTCAAAACATGCTTGCTATCAGCACCGTTCCCAGCCCAAAAGTCAAAACACAGCACTGCACCAGCTACCAGGAAGGAGAAAAATGACTGCTACTGCTCAAACCAGGACAAAAGGTCTCAGGTAACTCCTACTTTCAGGATTGCAGATTCCAGGGAGGCAAAAATCATGGAGTCAAAGGCTTGAAAGGTATGGTTTTTCTGTTTTAGAAGTAAATTTACACTCATACTTTTGCACCTTTGCACATATCTAAGCATATGCATGTTGATAGATCCCCACTTCTAAAATCATGAATGAAGTGGCAGAGTGGGAAGCAGCTTAAGTTGGAAACTGTGATCTAAAATCTGTAAGTTCCCCTTGTAAAAATCATGGTCAAAGAAATTCATGAATGATGGAAGTGTTGACATTTCAGTAAACACCTTGCTATTTAAATCCCGAGTTGCTATTTGAATCCATAAATAATAGTAGCATGTAAAATATCTTATTAACATAACTTTTAATGACTTCATGATTCATGAGTGGCAGAATGGTTGAGTTACAAAGGTCATTTGTAACTCAGCCCTGTGGAGAAGGACACGGAAATGTTGATCAATGAGAAACTGAACATGAGCTAGCAGTGTGTGCTTGCAGCCCACAAAGCCAACCATATCCTAGGCTGCAGCAAAAGGAGCGCAACCAACATGTTGAAGGAGATGATCCTGCCCTGCTACTCTGCTCTTGTGAGACCTCACTTGGAGTATTGTGTGCAGGTCTGGTGTCCTCAACATAAAAAGGATATGGAAGTGTTGGAACAAGTCCAGAGGAGGGCCACGAGGATGATCAGGGGGCTGGAGCACCTCCCATATTAAGACAGGCTGAGGAAGTTGAGTCTGTTCAGCCTGGAGGAAAAGGCTGCATGCAGACCTCATAGCAGCCTTCCCATATCCAGAGGGGGCCTATAGAGACACTGGGATGGACTCTTCATTAGGGACTACAGTGACAGGAGAAGGGGTAACAGGTTAAAACTTAAACAAGGGAATTTCATGTTAGATGTAAGCAAGAATTCTTTTACTGTGAGGGTGGTGAGGCACTAGAACAGCTTGCCCAAAGATATTATAAATGCGCTACTATCCGTGGCAGTGTTCAAGGCCAGGTTGGACAGAGCCTTGTGTGACATGGATTAGAGGTTGGTGTCACTGCCCATGGCAGTGGGGTTGGAACTAGATGATCTCAAGGTCCTTTCCAACCCTAACTATTCTATGATTCTGTGATTTGGAAAAAGTTAGCATAATTTACATATCAAAACTCAGCCTATTGTATTTTCTCTTTATGAATTACCATTTTCAAGAACATTTTAATTAGTATTAAATACCTTCTACTTTAAAATAAGCTAACATATTTTGTATAGTAGCAGTATAGAGCCACTGAACAGAGATGGGGAACTAAGAATATAAGGAAGGTATTTTGTGCCTTTTTTTGTGCTTTATATATAAACTAGAGATGAGATGGCTTTTAGGGAGAACAGGGTAGAAGGCCCAGTTAAGCAAACCACCCATGATATTATGAGGCAAATATTAAAAAAAAATGGGTTGACAGAAGTTCTAATCAAATGCTCACACAGCAATTTACGTATTTTCAAATGCACATCCAACACTAATATTAGCTGTGGATTGCCATAGCGTAATAAAGAGAAGGAAAGGAGATTGTGCAACATGGCAAAGTGAAATGCACAAAACATTTCAGTTTTCCATTTTTAAAAGGGAAAAGTACAGCTTTACAAGTGATTCTAAAGATGATTTAACTACTTCAGATCAGTGAGTAAGGCAATTTACCTCAAAGCTGTTTTGTATGTGTATGTTTTAATTTAAAATCATGAAAAACTAATCAATTACTATTATCATAAATAAGTATCAGGCCTTCACGATGATAACATCAATTTGGTACAGCAGTTTTCATAATGTGAAGTTTCCAATTAAAATATTTGTTTGCCTTTTATTCCTCAGACCTCATGTGCAAATTATTCAATCAGAGTAATATGTGAAACTGATTCTTGTAGTGTTGTATATTATCAAATACTACTCCAATAAATGTAATTAAAAGAACAGTTCTTAAAAAACATCTTATTTTATGGCATGTATTTCAACATAATTGCACTATGTACATTGCAAGTAAAGAGCTTTCTGTAAATGTAGTTCTTGGGTCTTCTGTAGAAAGTGACCATACAAGATGACTTTACAATCTGTAGGCATATATTTCTGAAGTGTTTGAACTTAAATACAGTATTTAAAAGTAATAAATCACTTACAAATCATGTAAAGTGTTTTTAATAATACATGGTATTAAATTGACATATTTGTGGTGAGTTTTTTTTGTAATGCATCATGGTGTTGAAAAGATTAAGTAAGACTGTATTCACAACAGTCTGTTGTCCAATTTATTGCACTTACTATGATAAGAACATTTTGATAAAAATAGACCAGCATAAAAAAAGGGACTTTTTGGAAAATTAGGGGGTTTATATTCTTAAAAATAGTGTGATTTTATTCATATCTTCCCCTATTTGTTATAAACTCTTTGAAGACCTTATTGTGTTGCACAACCACTGAATTTTTTTAAATATAAAATTTTGTGGAGACTGGCAAGAGAGAAATAATGAATTCTTATTTGTTAGTAAAAATAAGCATAATTTTAATAAAATAAAATCAATCCTAATAAATCATAGAATAGGAAGCATTCTCTCCAGTTAATACACTTCCTCTCTGTTTTTCAACTGCAGCTTCACTGTAACTAACAGAAATACTGACAGAGAATATACGTAACAATTATTGCTTGCATGCTATCAGCATTTTGTATGTTCAATCCCCTTGAAAATTGCTATAGCATGTAACAATGTCTAATAACTTGTTTGCTAATATTTCTATGCTAATAAGTATTGCTTAGTCCATGCCAAACCAAAAACTTTGCTCTTTTTGTATTACACTTGACACACCTATGAACAAGTAAAAGACTGAAAACAGTTCACTATAACAACAGGTTGAGTTCATTTTCCTGCTAAAACATTAGATAGAGTAAACAAAAAATAAGGAGAGTAGAAGCTTTTGAAAGCCATACGTATGCACACAAATGCTTAAGAATTTGATTTGCTTGCACAAAGCAGGTCACAGTGCTTCTTTGTGCTTTTAGTCTATTTTTTCAAGGCTGAGTCAAAGTGTAGTGATAGCCTTTTGCACACAGAAGAAGTTCTTTCCAGGAGTAGTCTCTTCCTGGTGTATTTCTTGAATTTTCTGTTTCTAGAGAAAAAATAATTAAAAAAAGAACTCCAATGTTCCCTAAGTTATAAATTCAATTTGAAACATGACATTTCAGTGAATTAACACATGCTGGCATTAAACGTAGTTAACAGACACTCATTAGGTATTTCACCTTGACTTATGTCAGTTCTAGAATTAGCAGTTGACTCAAGGTCAGGGACAATTTTTGATTGTTCTTTTTTTACACTCAGAATGCAGACCACCCTGTTTAAAATTTACACCACCTCTCATCTAATTGCAAATACTTAAGCCACAAAACTATGTATTAAATATAACATCTGATGCATTTTGTAACCTGTATTTCATTCTTATTGGAAAATATTATCCCCCTATAATTTGCTTCTGTATCTTGTAAACTTGTCATTCATTTGAAGAGGAAGAATAGACACTTTAATTACAAGAAAATAAAGTTCAAAGAGGGAAAAGTGGGTTTATGCAACTTTTTCTTTGGAATTAGGGCATGAATGTCCCTCAAAAATGCTAGTTTCCTTGTCTGTAATTTACTAATTATTTTTATTATTCTAATTTAATTTTTTTCTATCCTGGTTAAAATGGACCAACCAATGTGGTAGGTACTAATTAAAAATTTAGGCAGCATATACTTAAGGAATGAAAAGCAAAAAGAAATATTGCAGTGTTACTTAAAAATACAGCTAACATTCATTTGTTTAAGCAAGTGAAAATTTGAATCACTGTATTCTTCTTTTGCATATTTGCATTAATATATTTTTATGACCAAATGAAGTGTATGTCTTTGAAACTTGGAATTCAAATAGCTTCCAAGAAAAATTCCTGTGCTTGATCAAATCTGAATTTTGTTTATTTTGTATGACCATTATTTGAAGTAAAAATGTGTAAAAGCTGAAAAAAAAATTGTCCCCATGTCTGTAGTAATAAAGCGTTAGCTTCTATTTAACTTTTCTCTAGAAAAATCATAGTTGTGTTTTGGAATACCAGTATTTTCATATGTAATTATTTAAACATAACAAAAGCACCAGACTCCAGATGAAATAGACAATATCCTCTTCATAAGTTCATTAAACTGCAAACCAAGGCCATGCTTAGAGTCTGGTCTTTATCTTTCTTTTAGTATTCATCTTTATTTGTTTTTCTTGGACTTTTTTGAATACTTAAGGGAATCAAAGGAAGAATGTTGTACAAGGAAGAGAAATGCAATAAAATACATCAAAGAAACATGCAGAGCTGCTGCTCATGCAAGGATAATAAGTGGTTTATATTTTCCTTTTTCCTATTTATCTTCAAATAAAGCCTCATTGCCAGTAGTCAAAAAAAGCCTAATTTGGGAAACAAAGTTTCTCATTACCTTTTTTTTTTCTCTATTTGTGGGATAGATATACTGCAGAAACTGCTGAAGGTCACATGCCTTTGTGTATTAACCATGTGTAATATTAGATGGTCTACAGATCTCAAGCATCTCTATCTATCTCATCTCTCATTTCTCCTAAACTCTACTCTGCAGTCACGCTCACTGCACCTGGGCTATTGAAACGCATGAGGGCATCCTGTTATGCTCTATTAGGTATTTGTTCAAATTTGCTAACTCCTTTCCTTTTCTCTGTGGTTAGATCAAACTATGTATAATACATCAAATACATTGCTAGATTATCTTTTTGTTAAAGGTATTGTTTAGCTGTCCCAAGAATAGCAACATAATATAGTTAAGGGAAGTAGATAGCAAATAAAGTAATAGGTTTCAAGGCCAGAAGATGCTTACAGTGATAAATGGCAGAATTTTCTCAAGTGGTTTCTGTTGTCAAGTTTGTAATTTCCTGTTGAACCAGAGCATGGCTTTTAGAAGAGGCATCAAGGCTTGATATAAGGATATCAGTGACAAAGAATGTAAAAGGTCTGCTGTTTAATTACCTCCACTATAGAAATGCTATCTCTATAGTAGTTTAGGTTCCAGTTTCCACTCTTATTATGTTTTTGGCACTTACATTTTTAAGATTATTTTTTTCTCATTGATTACTTCTGCTTGTAGTGAACTGATTGAGCTTTTATAATTTTTCCAGTTTGCCATATTCTTTTTTTAGTATTAACAGCTCAACAGGCTACCAGAGGATGGCAGGAGAGTATGAAAAAAAAGCTGAACATTGCCTGACATACAAAATCAGATAGAGGCGTTAAGATTGATACAAGAGTACAGTGTCTCTTGTTCTGCATCAGGTGGGTGCACCTTCTGAGAAAAGGGCTGAAAAAAAGCAGAAGAGAGAGTACGCAGGCCGTAGGATGGAATGTGCTTGTAGGCACTGTAGGAAAGACAAGTGCTCCTCATGAAGTCTTTGGTTTAAAGGGAAGACTTTGGTTTAAAAGGGAAAGGTGGTCCTTTATCTTTCAATTTACTTTTGTTATAATGTTGAGCTTATCTTATTCTTAAAAATTAGTGAGAGATAATGTTTTTATTTTAGGAAAAATAGGTAAAGGCTGATGCTTTGTTGTTGTTTGTTCCATATCATTCTGCCTTCAAACTTATGTAGTACTTAGATAAGCAGACAATATTTGGTTTTCCGTCTTTCACCTCTGTCTCATTTCTGCTATACAACACAGGATAGGATTTTTGACCCTAACAATGTATTTTTCTTTATGAATAGTGTTAAGCATATTGATGAGAATTGTGTCTTCTGCTTTCGTTTTACTAATTGCATAATAACAGTTTTACTGAGATAACCAAATACATTAATAAGTCTTTCAGGCTCAGAAAAACACTTATTGCATTTTTAGAGTTCTTGTTTTTGAAATTCACCACAATCAAATTATATGAAATGACATTGAAAGGAGCTTTCTGT
>NW_022994603.1:0-30147 GCF_012275295.1 Melopsittacus undulatus
TTTATCTGTTGTATACGAAAGAACATCACTGAATTAAGACTCAGAGGAAGTCACATGATGAAAACTATTCATTCCTCTCCAATACTCCAGTTTCACCACATTTTTATAGTCTTAAGTAAACCCCAGCACACATGTGCTTGCCCAAACTAAACCAGATACCAGATACTAGCATGTAAGATCATGCCTTTCACACTGTACATAGAGACCTTGTAAGCTGCAGTGAGAGCCTCTCAAAAACAGACCATTGACAGACTCAAAATCATTTTCTCCTGCTTAAGTTTCTTCTCACAAAGAGCCCAATCTGATCCACTCTAAATTCCCTGTCCTTAAGAGTAAAGATCAGACCATTATATTAATATAACAGATTGGGAAGAAAAAATTACATTAGCAAACCTGTATATAAAAGGAAATCTAAAAGAAAAGATTCATATCAAGCCCTTTAAAAAATGTGTAAAACTTGTATTTTCCAGTTATTTTTTCCAAATCAAATTAGGTTATGAAAGAAAATGGGAGAAACTGCTTCTTCCACAGTTTTCATTTTTGTGCTCAGCACCTGTCAGCACAACAGTTCCAGCAGAGCTGACATGAATGTGTGACTGGTATAGTTTAAAGTTAGCTGTGCACTGGTGTGGCTTTGCAGTGTTGACAAGACATGACCTGAAGCTGTAACATGATGTCTGACATCTTTCTACAATTTTACTTTCCACTGTGGAAAACAAACACAAGAAATGAAAGAACATGCATGTTTGTGACTTGTTAGTCAGGTGAAACCTGAATAAATATGAAATAAATAAGAATCTCATTTCAAATACATTGATGAATGGAAACAGCTCAGTACTCAAAGGATGGTTACTCATATTGCTCAATTTCTCTTCACCCTAAAATCACTGGTTGGTAGCCTTAACTAAGAGCACAGTGGTGATTGAATAGACAACTGTTTAGAATAAGTATGTTAAAAACTAGTCATAAACCTTCAGATTCCTGGTGTGGAGAGAAGCTAAAAAGTGTCTTTAGAAGACTGCATCTCCCGTAGAAAACCTTTCAGAGTTAAAATCCTACTCCAAGGCACATAATGTCGAAGAAGTATTGCAGCTACTACAGAGTCCCTTAAGACACACTGAAACTTCATCCAGGCCTGATTTATCTCACCATATTCAATAAGTATGCTTGCCAGAATTATCATCTTATTTCTGTTGTTCCTAATGCTACAGATCCTTTCCCATCTAAAAAGTCCTCAAGCGTCCTAACTCAAATCTCAATCTGCATCACACAAGCAAATCCCTATTTGATGAAGGAAAAAAAACCCAGTGTCTCACTTTCAATCAGAGTCTTATACACATTGCTTCCTAAAGTGACACTTAAAAACTGAAAATCTGAACATGTTGTCTCCACATCCACATGAACATGTGAACACATACACACAACCCCCTCCTCAAAACACCAAAACCCACATGAGACACCAAAAGTTAGTTTCTTATTTTTTCACTGCAGACTTGTCAAACAAAACTGCAGAAACTAGCTTTAAGGGTTAAGGGTTAAGACAATTTTTTAAAACTATTTTTGAGCACAGTTAAGCCACTTGTGTACTAGTGTTCTGCCACAAAGGAACATAAATGACTGATATATTAACATTGGTTTGCAAACTGAAAAATAATGGCTCAATAAGAATGCATAACCCTGGAGATTAAGCATGTAATCCCACAGTTGAAGCACCTCAAAAACAATGGAAGTAATGTATTCTTTTTGCCTGTGTGTTTCTCATCTCCCCAGAAGCTTCTCTCCATTCCCAGAAGGAAGGTTGCAGCATCACTGCCATTTGAAGGTGGCCCTGTCACAAGCTGACATAGCAGCAGAGAACCTCCAGCAGCCCTGTCCAGCCCCTCGTCTCCCTCCTCAGCCCCTTCAATTAATCCCATGGCACCTCAGAGACATCCTCTCCAGGCCGTAGTGTGGTTCCCAGCCAGCTCTGTCCCACTGGGGGCAGCATGGCAGGCTGGTGCTGGGCATGGAAGATGCCCCTTTTATCCTGCCCATGCAAAGGGACGCTGTGTTGCCAGGCACTCGCCTTGTGACTTGCGGGTAGCAGGGCTGTGTTGGCTTGAGGCCCACACAGGAGAAAGGCCTTGGGCTGCTGGCCCTGAGTGGTCCCTGTGCTGGGGGGCTGGGGCTGTCCCTGTCTCTGATGGCCATGCTCTGGGCACAGCAGGGCTCCCTTCTGTGACACCATGCAACAGGTGGCACCTCGCCTTGCTCGAGGTGGCACCTCAACAGGGCCAATGAGTCGGTTGCAGCCTGACCCTGGCAGGGGCTTCTGCTTCTGCACCATGAGCAGCCAGGGTCTGGTCAGCTGAGGACAGCGCTGCCTGCACTCTCAGCGTGGGAGTCCAGCGGAGCCCTTTCTCCCTACTGGCCCGAGGGAGGGCTCCCGCAGCCAGGCTCAGGCACTCCTGCAAGCCCTGCTCCCCTCCCAAGGATTCCAGTGGGCAGAGAATGTCAGCCAAAGCCTTGGCAGGTACCAGGGCAGGCTGAACAGGGCCTTGAGCAACCTGGTCTAGTGGGAGATGTACCTGCCCTCTATCTTAAGGTCCTTCCAACCCTAACCATTCTACAATTCTATGAAGTCCTTGCAGTCATTCCTGCTCTGCTCGTCCTGTTCACAAAACCACAGAATCATTTAGATTGGAAAAGACCCTTACAATTTTCAGTTCAAACTGCAAAACTAACACTGCCAAGTCCACCACTAATCATGTCCTTAAGTGCCACATCATAAAGATTAGTGGCTGGCCCAGGAGGGTGGGAAACACTCTGTCATGCCTTGCACGTCTGCAGTCACCTTCCTGAGCAATGCCATGGCCTGGGCTCCTGCAGGAGAGAGCAGCCAGTGCCTTGTGGCATATGGAGGGCTGCTACACTTGAGAGGAATGCTTGCAGTAGCAGAGCACAGCACCTGCCATTGTACTGAGTCTTTTTTGTTGTGAAGCTCAGCTGAAAAACTTGGTCCTCCAAAGGAAAAAGCTGACCTGGGAAAGCAAGCCAGCCCCTTTGCCATCTGCGACCTTTCACAGAGCTGCAATGATGGAGTGAAGCTCAATTTCCCTGGGGCTTTCCCCTGTCCCAGTCACACAAATACCATCTTCAGTGCTCTCAATAGAAGTTGTGGGGATGAGAAGGCACTCTCTCCTTTTTTTCCCCTTCCTTAGTGATACTTTCCCACCATCTGTGAGTAGCAATGACAGGACCATCTCAGGGCAAAGCTGGCAGGGGGAGAGCAGAACAGGGGGTAAGTGTGTGATGTGCAGCAGGGCTTTGCCCACCCCTGTAGTGTACCAAAGCAGACCTGGAAGGGAAGAAGAAATTCAGGCATTTGGAACATCCGGTCTTTTTTTGTTTTCCTCTCTTGCATGGACAATCAAACCTTGCCAGAGCTTCTCTGGGCTTTTTTTTTTTTTTTTCTGGTGTCTCTCATTGGCAAGAAACAAACAATAGGAATATGCTCTCTGAATCCATAATTAGAAGCATTCATTTAATAAGAGAGTAAAGTACAGGTATGACAGATGTGACTTCAGCCAATATATCTTGCCTACATATCACATCCATGAATCTGTACTATCTTCCTATCAAGACATGCATGAAAAATTAGTAGCATCCTATCCGCATATCAAAATCACATAATCATGTGTATGTCATATCCTTAACAGTGAGAATTATGTCTTCTCTTCCTACCTCCATTTCCTATGCTTATCTTGTTTCTTTTGTTTTTTCAACGAATTCCAGTTTTCTTAAAAAAAAAAAGTAAAAGAATTATGTTTCTGTAAAACAACTATGGTTGCTGGTCTGTGTAAAGCAGCTATGGTTGCTGGTCTATGTAAAGTCAGAGTCTCCCAAGGGTACATTTGTTTTTATAAAGTACTTTGCACTCAGAAATTCAGATGATGTAATGACTATTCTATGTTCTTAGTGTGTTATGTAGGGAAACATTAGCCATTACCTCCATTATTTATAAAATAACAGAATGACCTGTGAATACATATGTGTACAATTAAGTAAATTCAGATTTCAGGATTCAGCAACTACTACCATCTGGTACATTTTCACTTGCACCTTTCCTGAGCTGCTGACGAATGTATCACCATTCCAAAGAGGGTGTTTTGTTTAAAGTGCTGACTTGCAGCATTTCCAATTCTGTGCTGGGCAGAGAAAACATAAGTACACTCCATTCCGTCATCTTTCTATAGCAGACTTACATTTGTGACTGTCCTTAATGTTCCTGAAAATAGGGGCATAACTGTTAGCTGACAAACAAATGTCTTAACTGAAATCAGAGGATTCTTTATGCCAAAGAGCATAGTTCCAAGAGGAACTTATCCAGTCAGATGCTTCACTAAAATGTATATTAAAGAAAATTTTTACACTCCAATCTCAGGCAAAAGAATTATGAAAAAGTGGATCAGTTTCATACGTCAGCAAAGGCTGCTCAGCAATTTGAGTTAGCTAACAATTGACTTGTTCTGTTTCTGAATATAAACACCCACCTTACACCTGACAATCAGAAAAAAAAAAAACCATCTGGCAGCAAAAATATATGGTACTTGAAAACAAGAACTGCGATGAATGCCATAGTGATGCTGGCTTCTATGGCAATGGAATTTGACATGTGCAGAAGGAGTAAGCAGGGCTGAGGACTAAGCACTGGTTCATATGTATAGTTTTCAAAAGTGTATGTCTACACCAAGAGCTTCTGGACAGATTATACAGATCATTCAGGCCAAAACTGTGTGAGCAACTTCACTGGAGCACCAAAGCAGAGGGATATGCAACACTGATAGTACTGAGGTCCAGAGATTACTGGCTAGCCAAAAGAGGCATCATATCTTAAGGCAACAGTCTGCTATTGTCTTGTTGCCCTAAAGGCTTTCCAGCATTGACCACAGTACAGGAAATTAATAATACAAATTAAGGCTGCCAAGGGAAGCAGAATACTAAAGTATGTTATTGACCATTGTTATTTTTTTACCCATGTGTCAGCCTAATTGGCAACCAGTGCTGGGTCCTTTCTTTTCCAATGCTGCAGAGAAGAAGGCACTGCCAAGACAGTAGCAGAGCATCTATCATTATTATTTCTGGTCATCTTGCTTTCTATAGTACAATGACAAGGAATGATAACTACTGATATATGTATGTATACCTTTGCTTCTCAGAAACTATGGCATTCCAGGTTACCAACCCACACAAATGAGTAAGCTTTCCATTCTTCTTTATCTTTTTTAAGGGAAACAGCCAGATTGCATTGTGTTGTGGTTTAAGACCAGACAGTAACTCAGAACCATTCTCACTCACCCTCTTCTTTCTCACCCCACTCCCAGAGGTATGGGGAGGAGAATCAAAAGCATGGTGGGATGGCTCCTGTGACTGGAGTGTTGGAATGGAAGGTTACAGGCTCTTTAGAAATGATAGGCCCGGTGGGGGGGGGGGGGGTTAGGGATAGGCTGGAGAGTATGGAACTCTGTCTGGGGACAGGTGATCAGTTAACAGAAAGTTTAAGGTTAAGGGCAAAACAGTGATGGGACACATTACTGTAGGGATCTGTTACAGACCGCCTGATCAAGAGGAACCTGTGGATGAAGAACTCTACAGACAGGTAGGAAAAGCCTCACACTCACAGGCCCTTGTTCTCATGGGAGACTTCAACCACCCTGATATCTGTTGGAGTGATGGTATGACCCAGAACAAGCAATCCAGGAGGTTTCTCAATTGTGTAGAAGACAGCTTCCTTCTGCACACAAAGGAGCTGATAAGGAGAGGTGCCTTGTTTGACCTCGTGCTCACCAACAGGGAAGGGCTCAGAAACATGACACTCCAGGGGAGTCTTGGATGCAGAAATGACAAGATGGTCGAATTTGAGGTCCACAGGACAGTGAGAAGAGCGTGCAGTAAGCTCACTGCCCTGGACTTCAAGAGAGCAGACTTTGGGCTCTTCAGGAACCTGCTTAGCAAGGTTCCATGGGATATAGCCCTAGGGGCAGGGAGGCCCAAGACTTTTGGTTAATATTCAAGGATCACCTGCTACAAGCTCAGCAGTGTTGCATCCCGACTAGAATGAAGTGCAGCAGGAGGGCCAGGAGACCTCCTTGGATGGATAAGGAGCTGCTGAGAAAAATTCACAGGAAAAAAGAGGCTTATAAAAGGTGAAAGCAAGGACAGGTGGCTCGGGATGAATACAGGGATGTTGTCCGGGAAGTTAGGGACCAGGTTAGAAAAGCTAAGACCCAGTTAAAGCTAAACTTGGCTAAGGATGTTAAAGATAACAGGAAGGGATTTTATAGGTATGTAGTGGCTCAAAAACAGACTAGGGACAAGGTAGGCCCCCTCCGGAAGCTATCAGGAGAACTGGCTACACAGGACTTGGAGAAGGACGAGGTTCTGAATGAATTCTTTGCGTCAGTCTTCACTGGCAAAGGCTCTGACTGCAGCACCCGAGTCTTGGAAGGCGGACGCAGAGACTGTGAGAATGAAGACCTTGGGCCCACTGTATGAGAGGATCTGGTTCGAGACCATCTTAAGAACCTGAAAGTACACAGGTCCACAGGACGTGATGAAATCCATCCGCGGGTCCTGAAGGAGCTGACGAATGAAGTTGAAAAGCCACTGGCCATCATATTTGAAAAATCATGGCAGACAGGTGAAGTTCCTGATGACTGGAAAAAGGGAAATATAACCCCCATGTTCAAGAAGGGGAAAATGGATGACCCGGGGAATTACAGACCAGTCAGTCTCACTTCTGTGCCTGGCAAAATGTGGGAGCAGATTCTCCTGGAAGGTATGATAGGGCACATGAAAAACAACAAGGTGCTTGGTGACAGCCAGAATGGCTGCACTAGGGGAAAATCCTGCCTGACCAATTTGGTGGCCTTCTATGATGGGGCTACAAAAGTGATGGACAGGGGTGGAGCAGTTGACATCATATATCTGGACTTGTGCCAAGCATTCAACACTGTCCCGCATGACATCCTTGTCCCTAAATTGGGAGTGTCATCAATTTGATAGGTGGACCACTCAGTGGATAAAGAACTGGCTGGATGGTTGCATGCAAAAAGTTGTAGTCAATGGCTCAATGTCCAGCTGGAGACCAGTAACAAGTGGTGTCCTTCAGGGATCGGTGTTGGGACCGGTCTTGTTTAATATCTTTGTTGCTGACATGGACAGTGGGATTGAGTGTGCCCTCAGTGAGTTTGCCGATGACACCAAGCTGTGTGGTTCTGTTGATACACTGGAGGGAAGGAATGCCATTCAGAGGGACCTTGACACGCTTGTGAGGTGGGCTGATGCCAACCTCAGGAAGTTTAACCATGCCAAGTGCAAGGTCCTACACCTGGGTAGGAGCAATCTCAGGCACAGCTACAGGTTGGGCAAAAAGGAAATTCAGTGCAGCCCTGCGGAGAAGAACTTGGGGGTGTTAGTCAATGAGAAAATGAACATGAGCTAGCTTCAGTGTGCGCTTGTAGCCCAGAAAGTCAACTGTATCCTGGGCTGCATCAAAAGAAGTGTGATCAGCAGGTCGGAGGAGGTGATCCTGCCCCTCTACTCTGCTCTTGTGGAGAACTCACTTGGACTATTGTGTTCAGTTCTGGTTTCCTCAACATAAAAAGGACATGGAACTGTTGGAACAAGTCCAGAGAAGGGCCACGAGGATGATCAGGGGACTGGAGCACCTCCCATATGAAGACAGGCTGAGAATCATAGAAACATAGAATAGGTAAGGTTGGAAAGGACCATAAGATCATCTAGTTCCAACCCCCCTGCCATCACCAGGGACACCTCGTACTAAAACATATCACCCAAGGCTTCGTCTAACCTGGCCTTAACACTGCCAGAGATGGAGCATTCACTACCTCCCCAAGCAACCCAGTCCAGTACCTCACCACCCTAACAGGAAAGAATTTCTTCCTTATATCCAATCTAAATCTCTGCTGTTGAAGTTTCAATGCATTACCCCTTGTCCTATCACTACAGTCCATAGTGAATTGTCCCCACCAGCATCCCTGTAGGTCCCCTTCAGATACTGGAAGGCTGCTATGAGGTCTCCATGCAGCCTTCTCTTCTCCAGGCTGAACAGCCCCAACTTTCTCAGCCTGTCTTCATATGCTTAACACTTCACAATGTTAAAGGATTAGACAGCTTCCTGAATGTCATTTAGTGCATCTCCCTAACCAAGGAGCAATGATGCATTTTGTGTTACAAGCTCAGCTGGACTGTGCATCACAGAAATGCCACAGGCAATGTGAAATAGAAACACTGAATGCTTGCCCCTATAAACTGACAGGCATCTGGGGTATGGAAGGAAGCCTTGCTAAATTCTGTAATGAATTTATAATAGAGCAATATAACAGATGCAACAGGTAGATGAGAAAACAAGTTGATTTCAGTTGTACTGCCAAACATAGAAGAACAATAAAGGAAAACACAAGCAATCTCTAACTGGTTTGTGTTTTCCATCTGTCCACTCAGTGAAAAATGTTAAAGTTACATCTGGTTAAATGGTCAAAGGCGTCTTTAAAAACAGCTTAGCAAGAAGAGGAACTAAGGTACACAAAAAATTTCATTAAACATGCAAGACACTTCCATAATTCATAATTTATCTCTACATTACCTAGAAGCATGTGCACAAATATACATCTACAGATCTATGTCAGTTGGTGCTGGAACTTCATTTTCTGATACTGGCCAAAGGAGAAAAAATATCTTTTCCCATCCAGAATGGGCTTCTAGTTGTTCTGCATGGTGCCTAGCTCCTGCTCATCAAAAACGTCCTACAATTAGTCATACCAGACCTGACACATTTTGAAGACCCTCCACAACCTGTGATTTTGTAAGACATGGATATGCTAAAGGGAACCTAAAATAAGGCAAAAATATATTGACTGAATTGCAGCTCTGCAGACAGCTGACTGAACTCGAACACAATTCAGAACCACTTTTAGTCATCAATTTGTCTTGAAAGTTCCTTTTTTATCCAATAAGAAAATGCAAAGTAATTTATAGCCTTTATATGATCCACCTTCATACACAAAGAGCAAACACACAGTTTGAATTACAATTATTCGGATTTTAAGTGGAAAGAACAAGTGGAAAAAAGAGAAAAAAATACTAAACAGCTTCTAAATCAACTTTTCACCCAAACTGAGCAAAACATAGCTTCCCATTCCTGCAAAAATCAGGGCAACATGTCATGTTAAAAACATAAAGTTTTAAAGTAATGGTACAACTATTTTAAAAAACAATAATAATAATTTCTTAACACTTCAGCTAAGGTATCTCCAAACCATGACTTTTTGTAGTGCTGCCCTTCAAAGAGAGCTATAGCTCAAGATAATTTTGACACTGAAAATGGCATGCAGTTGCAATAGTCTTGTAGCAGTGCTTTGCACTCAGAGTACATTATGCTTACCCTTCTTGGACCACTGTCAGTGAGTTTACAGGTGAACTTCAAGTGCTTTTCATCTATAAATTCCGGAATGTTTATCGCAATTCAGAACAGAGTTGTTTCTTTTTCTATTCCATTTTGAATACCTATCAAGGATCAAATGGGACAGTTCAGCAAAGAATAGCACTGATGTACTTAGCAGCTGACAAAGATGTCATCTCATTGATTAAAAAAAAACTACAAAACCAAACTTTGGTGGCAACAAAGAAAATCATTAAACACCTACCTTATAAAGTCAATGTCGCCTTGCATTACATGAAGCATCTAACACCATTTATTAAAAGTACAATCAATATAAAAGCTCTCTTAAAATGCTCTTCGAAAAAAAAATTGAAAGGTTACATATTCATTAAGGATGCACATATAGGTATGATAACTGCAAGCTGTTAGCTCCTGTGACACAATAAGATCTTTCAAAGTGCATAATCAGAAATTGATTTTGTATGAAAATATGTATATTCAAGGCTCGTTGCCTGCAAGAAAAAATTTCTCTGTAAGAAAAAAATATTTATGCCTACAATCTTTCCCTGCTCCTCCCTCCTCCCACAAATAAAAAGACCACCTGAAATAATTTGGTCCAACACTAAAAAACCCCAATGACTCACGTAGCAGGTTTCAGTCAAATGCATTTTTAAATGGCTGAGTTATAAACCCCTTGAAATCAAGTTTATAATGAAATGCTGATAGACCCTTAACTTTAATGGCTCTTCAAAGTGCTTCTGGAGCAGGCATTACTTACAATGTCATAAAGTGACGTTTAAAAACACTACAGAATTTTCTCAAGGCAGATAAGCCAGGTGTTCAAGAGGGCAGCACAATTTTAAAACCTCGCTGATTTATGAAGACATGCTGCATGAAAAGGCCAATAAGCTTTATGGAAGCTCACTGCAGAAACTCCAGACTTTAGTATACACAGTACCACCATTGTCTGAAGATCACCAATACATATAAATTTTCACGTTGTTGTATTTGAGCTCCTGTATTTTGTACATGTTACTAGTAATGAAATATACACCTCACCTCACAGGGTAAGGCTCTTTTTCACTGTTATACTTTGCACAGAGGACTGAATGTAATAAAATTCATCACTCAGCTACTTCATCATACACTGTAGTGAGTCACTTGGTACCCAGGTCTCTTACTGATACTTTAGCAACACCATTTCTGACCCCTTCAAGAGCTGAAAAACTAAGTTACTTCCCTCAGACTTCTTTGAGCAGAATTAAAAGCAGAAGATATGTCAAAATTTACCAGCTATATTACCAGCTGGTCAAAATTATCCTCCTGAAAGTCATTTGCTATCAGAAAAGCAACCAATAAGCCATGAAGCCACTTGATATAATTGATTAGCATTTTTCTGCTTGTTAACACACACACACAATCAATAATCTTATGGTAATGGGACCCAGGCTCAATGATTTAATGAGATTGTAATTTACTCTAGGCAGAACAAAAAAAAAAAGCAAACAAAAAAGCCACTATTATCTCACAATAACAAACTCTATTAAACAGAACTAGTAGTAAGAAAATAAAAGACCATCCTGCTTAGGCTGTAGTTAGTGCTGGAACACCTGGTACATGTGGATAACTTTTTCCATTTTCCCTTAAAGAAACCAAAGAAGCTCTTGTCGCATACTCAACCTATATTTCTGGTGCTACAA
Organism: Melopsittacus undulatus; assembly: GCF_012275295.1. Lineage (NCBI taxonomy): Eukaryota > Metazoa > Chordata > Aves > Psittaciformes > Psittaculidae > Melopsittacus > Melopsittacus undulatus. The sequence goes on from NW_022994603.1 coordinate 11,143, forward strand.
GAAAGGATACCATCCAGCTTCACACTGATGTATAGTAGTAAACAAATAGTAATTAAAAATTTCAGAGAGAAAAAAAGCTAGGTTACTATCCTGGTTCAATTACTCTCAAAATAACATGAGCACTTTTGGTTTGGGGGGGAGAGAGGGGAGTTAATATTTTTTCAAATCAATTTACCTGCACATTGATACAATTTTAAGAAACCTAGACAAGGTCATGTGAAAATCAAAAAGTATATGCACCAACAAAGGCTAGTTTCCTAGTACATGGATTTTACACTGAAAATAACAATACATTACTTTCTATTATTTGTCCCATTACTATCTGACTTTATATACTACTAGATATTAGGTAGTTTACACAGCAGTAGCACAAGTAAAATGTAGGCAGTATGTACAAATGCAACAAATAAATTCACTTTAATACTATAAACAAACCGTGCTCTGCAGTCAAGTTTGCAAGATAATTGTCATATGGTATATATTGAAACAGAGGTAAAAATCAGAGGACAGAGGAGAACTTATTCAGCTAAACACTACTTAATGAACTGCTATACAAAGAACACGGAGCTTAAGTCCTATCACAAAACTGATTATGGCCCTTGTTTTGCTTGATGTGGTCACCACTCATGTTTTGGTCATAAGTAAAGTTCAGCACGAGCAAAGGAAGAGTAAATCTAAGGTTCTCTGTTTCTTATTTTTTACGTACAGTAAAACAAAAATAGTACAGTAAAACATACAGTAAAACAAAAAAAAACAGTCTTCAGAATAATTATCAATCTTATGACATTGGGCTGAACCTTCTTCCCGTAGTCTTTATGGCTTTCCTTGTCTGACACATTGACTTGGTGGCCATGAAGAAATATTCTTAAGTTGGATTAAATTCCCCTGCTCTCCAGGTACCACCTACTGCACCTTCTCTGCAAGGCTGAGACCTAAGACAACAATAGATGTGAGACAAGGTAAACTGATGAGTTAAGAAGTGAGATAGTGCTTTAGTGTTGTTTTTACTTCATGACCCGTTGTAGGGGTCATTCATCTGAATATTGAACTTTTTTTTTTTAATGAATTCAAGGAGTTACAAGTTCATACTTGGGATCTAAAGGAAGTTGTGTTAACAAATGCCAGGTTTGATACACCTTGCTGTAAATAATAATTTCAGATTAAATTACTGTAACACATTAAATAAATCCATGTTTTTTTAATTGCCTAGACCCATGTAGCTGGAAAGATTGCAAGCATCTTCAGACCTTTCATCACAAGTAATCTGATCTGTCTCTGTAACATAATTGCGAGGAAGCAACCTCTGAGAAGGTTTAGCTTTATCCCTGATTTATTTACCAATTTATTTTCTTCCCAGCTTCTCACTACTTTTTCCCTTTTTAGCTTTGCTGTCGTTCCCAGCAGTCCTGACAAAAATCATCACCTTTAGACAACACTGAAAGATAAGGAGGGCAGGAGCAAGGTCAGAAGTCCTCTTCCACTGACCTAGAGAAAGGGTCACAGTAATGTTAAAATTACAGACCCTTTACAAGGTGATCAAACAAACCATCTAGAGCACAGGGGTTTGATACCATCATGATATATTGTACTGCTTCTCTGCTCTTCTCTTGTATCCTATTCTTCATGTCAGCGGGAAACAGAATTCACAAGATTGTAGCTCTCTGAACACATCAGGAAGTTATAGCCTTGTCCTTTTCAGTCTCCTGCTGGTTCAAATAAGAGGAACCAATAGAAGGGATAGTTCCAAAGACCTTATAGTGACTGAAACAAATCCAGAATCCTTGAGGTGATTGCTGTGTACCCTGAACCAGCAAGCTTAACATAGTAGAAGTCTCCTTCAGTTTTTTTCACATTCTTAACAGAATTAAAGAAGAAATCTTTATTTTCTGTATGAGTGAACAAGTCAAGACTGAGAGAGAAGGTGATGAAAATGTGGTTACCCACTCTTAAGGAGTATGAACTTGTCTGTTATCTGCTTTCTCCTAACCCCTCCTGCTGACTTGGCATTTTAGGGTTGAGACAAATCATAAACAGAAATTATTCTACAAACTCAAAGAAAAATATTTTACTCTACTTTTTTTGTGGGTGTGTGTATTTAGTAATAAGCTCCAATTCCTTCAACAATGCATAGGTCCTTATAGCAACCATCAGTGACTTTTCTAATCCTTAATTATTCCTTCAGTTATCTCTTACATATAAAGACATTCAAAATGAATCTGCATAGTTATTTGTTTCTCCTGTGCAGACAAGCAAAATCTTTAGCTTCATTTTAGTCCCACTTCATTTTACCAGTAACTCAGATGTAGTGTTTTGCTTATTCAATTATATTTAGCAAATATCATGAAGGTTGTAATAGTGTCTCAAAAAGATTGTCTTAAAAATTCATTGGAAACATTTTTATCCCAGTTTTACTCTGCAAGTGTCGGAGTGCTCTGCCAACTTTCACAGCAGATCAGCACAAAGCTCTTACCACAGGTGTTTCTGTAACTGGGATTTGTTAGGAAAGTTTTTGCTTAACAGCTTATAGCCCTTTTAAAGCCAAAATATCTTTGACATTTTTCAAGATCTTGTTGAAAATACCTGTGCATTTCTTGTAGAGGCACTTGCCACAGATCTGATCATTTGAAAATTGATGCAAATAATATTAAGTAATGTTTCTAACTCTGAAGAGTACTTTATCTTGCAGATTCTCATTTACTGCATTCATACACATTTGACAGTCAGTTAACATAACCTTTAATCACACCTTTTATAATCAAATGATGTATAGGGGTAGAGCTGAGCTACTGTGATGAGGAGTTATTCCTTTAAAAGCATAAGACCGGTCTTGTGTTGGTTCATTTTAACATGCTATTTCCACTGACTTATTGCCAGTTCTAAGAGTTACCACAGCACTGCTTAATAACAATGTGTAGCTTCTGACATTTATTTATAGTATACTAAATCCAAAATCAGGCTGGATGGTGCTTCAGACCACCTGAGATGTCTTTAAATCTTCAACACATGTTTAGCTGCAGCATAACCAGCCATGAGCCCAAATACACAATCATCACACAATTGGCTGATTCAGCCTTTAAAAGTTATAGATCCATTTCAGGCAACTATTTTTCCCAAGTGTCTCTTTTAAAAATAAGAATGGTTTGCTGTGAATCTTTTTATCAATGAAGTGATGGAGAAATACTTGGAAAGACAGTGTTTTTTTAATTTTATTTTAAAGCAAAGCCATGTGTGCACAGTAAATTTATCTATCCTCCAGAACCAACTAATTTTTTTTTTCTTTCACACTCTTTGCCTTGCATGAAAAGAACTCTATGCTAAGTGTGAGACAGCATCAGTTATTTGTTTAGTTTTATGAGTGTGTAGTTATGAACTGAAGATACATATCATACAGTTACTACTCTAGAAATATTGTCTTTCAAAATTTACTTTTAAAAATTATTTCCTAAGTATCTGAATGGTATTTCATATTGGTAGTAAAATGACAGTGTAAGCAGCACCATTTTTAGTAACCATGAGACAAATCACCCCCCTCTTCCTCTTTTTGTATTGTCATTTGAAGTGAAGGACACTCTTTGTCCCCTGTCCAGCAAAGCACTTATTTGTAGTCTCCTTGACTTCAGCAGCATTCATGGGCCCATAATGAACATGTGCTTAAGTGCTTTTGTAGATCAGAGTGCTACTGAGCAAGGGCAGCCAAGCAGAGCCTCTACTGCTGGAAAAGCTGTGATAATAATAGTACAGTTTTTCAGGAACAATGGCTTTTGAATTTTTAATAATAAATTTAAATGCTAAGGGAATTGTGAAATACATCACTTTGCTATTTTAAAAAAGATAATTAAAATAAAAGAAACTTTATAATAACTAATGTTAAAAAAGCTGTGAAATTAATGCTGATTCAACAAATGAATCTACCTGAGACAGATTCCACCCTTGGTGTGAACTGAGATGATAGGTTCATAATACAGAATGTTTCCTGACAGGTGCTGGGACTTCCAATTTCTACTAGTTTCATACTAGTGTTAAGTGTTTTTAATTTGACTTACGTTGACCCTCAATTTCTTATACAGACCCTCAAACTGGATTTGTACTCCACCAGTAAACAAATTTACTATAACAAATAAGCAAAATCTCCATCACACAAACATATCTGTAAATAAGTAGCTGTTGGTTATCGTAAATAAACTTTTTCACCTCTATAGCCTTTGAACTAATGGACTGAATAGTTTAAGCATTTTAAATTACTTTGTGATGGTCTGTCAAACAGGCTCTCATCCCACAGATGAAGACTAGTTGAGATTTTCAAGTTACAAGAATTTCTTTTTGTTCACAGTGTGCCAGCTCTGAAAGAAAAAACAAACAGCAAATAAACAAACAAAACGTTAAAAGAATGCTTCCTTGTCTTCCTTGTCTTTGTTAAGGGAGGGGAAAAAAAAAGGAAGAGCATATTGATTGCAGAAGACAGCAGTTCAGTAAATCTGTAGGATTTACTTTTTTCCTTTTTTAATTTGGCTCAATTTTAGAAAGGTAATTCACATTTGAATTTACAGTAATGAAGGCCAAACCAGAATAAAATGAGATATAAATAACTGTTTAAACTCAGGGTTTTCACATAGGGTATTTATAGTTGTTGCTATTATCAGGGAAATACAGACGACATAAGTGTATTCTGTGAGAATTGCTATTGAAAATGAAAAAGAAAAAAAAAAACACTTTTCCTACAAGAATCTTATTTTTAATCAAATATACTTTACTTTTCAAGCAGGAAGCCAATTTGCTATTGCAAATGTTTTTGCTAAGTGATGGAATGTGCAGTCATTCACTAACAATTGAATCCTGAAATTCAGTTTGTCCATGCTAGGCAAGAAAAAGCTTTTGGGTTCAAACATGCACTTTATTACAAGGGGAGGCACTTAAATGCATGAAGAGGAGACCATGCATGTTATATCAGAAGACGGGAATACATCTTGCAATGTGGGTCTTTGATGTTATTCATATGCTAACAATATACCATTTCCTCCAAGCGCTCAATACATTGGAATAAAAAGACATAATTTGCTGACATTGTACTGCACACTTCCTGTCCAGAATACTGATCAATTGTCATTCAGCTTCCAAGGCTAATCCACCCAAAATAGCCCTCAACATAACCTTTAAATTATTCTTTTAACACTGTAAAATTCCAGTTAAAATAATTTACCATTTTACAGAACAAAATGATGAAACAAAGACCATAACTGTATTTTCAGTCTGCTTCTAAAATGCAGTTCAAGTGCCCCAGGGACTCCTTTCATCTAGTGTAAGTGCTGGCATATGATGTGACTGTTAACATAGCTGGCCACCAGATGAAGTGAATTATCTAAACTGCCAAGGTTCCTGCTTTCATTCCAATTTAAACATCAATTTAACACAGAAACTGAAAGGTATTATGAAAGCTTTAATATGAACCATTTCAGACATGAAAAAGAAATAGAAGTGTTTCTCAAACCACCAAAACAAACAAACAAAAAAATTCCTTGAACCTGAAGATGAGTTGGAAAATTATCAGTGCATTGTCTGTGTAACTCCCCATGCTGGTAAATAAATGCAATGTACCCCGGGCACCTTGTGAAAAATGAGTCACCTGTATGAATCCACAAAGACATTATCCGAAGCAATGGTTACACTAAATGTTTGAAAGGGGAACCTGCCAAAAACAATTACTTGGTTACTTTTTCTAAGGGAAAACAGTTTGAAGCACATTCTGGCCTTTAAGATTATCATATTCAGAAAGGACTTTTTCCAGTTAAAACAATTTATTACCTATTTCTTGTGAGTCACTTAATCATCTTTTTTTCTTCCTATCTCCTCCATGTAATGATAATTCTTCCACTCTGTTCAATGTCATGATCATAAGACTGCGAGCTGTTTAACACAGCAGCTCTCTTTGCAGCGTACAATTCAGTTGCCTTTTATCTGAGGTACTGAGACATCACTAAACACAAAAACCACAAGCAATATTAATCAGCTTTCCATACACTAAGATGTTCTAGTCTCAAAGCACATGAGAAAACTCTGAACAAATGTTCTGGGGAAAATGAAATTTTTATAGAGAGAAAAGTCCACCTTGTCAAGGATTTATGTGACTAGCTAGTGATTTTAAAAATAATTACTAGTGTTAAGATGTGGTTGTTTGCAGACAGTTTGCATAGGAGAAGAAAAATAAATGAAAAAGGTAGGCCTTAAGTCTAGTATTTCTTCCTCCAGTACTGTGGAGTACTGCAAGCCCTGTTAAATAAGAAGCTGTTTCTAATGAGGTTAATCACAATGCATCACACAGGCATGTGTGCAGATTTTTATAAAATCCAAGTTTATTACATACTAGCATAAATCATCATAGTCCCTTAGTGGAAAGAAATGTTCTTTCTCCATTGAACTTGAACAGACAAAAGTTTATCAGCGAACAAGACTAAGAAATTACCAAAGGGAAAGACAGCATTTGAATAAAATCCAAATATGGTTGCTGTGTTCTAGCATCAATGAGACTTCACCTTATATACTTTATTAAATAATGGTCAATAATGGTCAATAATAAAAATAATGGTCAACTTATTACAAAAAGAATAACAATAAGATTGCAAACATCCTCCCAAAATTATTCAAGGAGGATACAATCTGGCATCTAAAATTAAGAGACTAATTACAAACTTATTGAGGCAAACCTGTAAGACTGGTCAGATCACTAAGTAAGCAGAAGTAGTCCTTTAGCACTTAAATGGAAGAGGAGGAGGAATGGAAGAGGAAAAGCCCCATCTGACTTCATTTGCTTGAACAGTGGTTGTATATGGAACAGAGTGCCAAAGCAAAGGAGTGGTGACAGTCACTTCGAAGGAGATTTGACAGTTCTGACAAAATCAAATTAGTCAACATACCAATAAAAAATTGTTTGATTTACATTGCAATTCCATATTGGTCTCAGCCATCTAGCTACCAAAACCTCAATTCTGTAACATAAGCAAGAAAAATAAGAACTCATATCAGTACAGGAAACTGCTTATTATTCAGACAATATAACTGTATCATCTGTAGACACCACTTTCCAAATACTTCACTGTGGGTTCAAAACATATACATCCAAAACATTGGATTTAATTCTTTAGCTGCCAGATCATTTTAATGCAAAGCCCAAGTTTTTCAAACTGTCTAAGATGAAACAAGAAAACATAAAAAACTACTAGCATTTATACATAACAACCAAAACTTTAGGACTGGATCTTAGGGCCATCCTCCAATTCACTGTATATTTTAGTACTTAAACAAAAGTGTAGGCAGTGAACTTTAAGTTAGTATCTATAAAGGCAAAACAGTTTTCAAATGTCTTACACTCTTCTCATTCATGCACAGGGTTAGACAGACTGGAAATCAAGTCAGCAATTTCACCATTCAGTTTAACTGACCTCTCCCACATAAAAGGTAGTGAGGGAACTGGTGGAAGTACTTACCAAGCCACTTTCAGTCATTTATCAGCAGTACTGGTGAGCCAGAGAGGTCCCAGTTGACTGAAAATTAGCAAATGTGACTCCCTTCTACAAGAAGGGCTAGAAGGAGGATCCAGGGTACTACAGGCCTGTCAGTCTGAACTCGGTGCTGGAGAAGGTCATGGTGTAGATCATCTTGAGTGCCATCACACAGCATATACAGGACAATCAGCTTATTGGGTCCAGTACGCTTGGGTTTATGAAAGATGGGTCCTTCTTGAGCAACTTGATCTGCTTCTATGACAAAGTGACCCTCTTAGTGGATAACGAAAAGGCTTTGGGTGTTGTCATACTTTTTAGTAAAGCCTTTGACACCATTTCCCACAGCATTCTCCTGGAGAAACTGATGGGTCAGCTTGGATGGCCTTAACCTTTGCTGAATAGAAAACTGGATGGATGACCAGGCTCAAAGAGTGGTGGTGAATGGAGTTAAATCCAGTTGGTGGCTGGTCACAAATGGTGTTCCCCAGTTCTCAGTACTGGGACCAGTTCTGTTTAATCTCTCTATTGATGATCTAGATAAGGAGGTTTGAGTGTACTCTTAGCAAGTTTGCAGATGACAATCTCAAACTGGGAGGGAGCATTGATCTGCTTGAAGCAAGAATGGCTCTACAGAGGGATCTGGATAGGCTGGATCGAATGAGTCAAAGCCAATTGTATGAGGTTCAATAAGGCTTATTGCCAGGTCATGCACTTGGGTTACAGGCTACTTGGAGTCACCATCCCTGCAAGTATTTGAAAGATGTGTAGATATAGCACATGTAGATATGGGATGTGGTTAAGTGATGGATATGGCAGTGCTAGGCTACCAGCTGGACTCAATGATCTTAAAGTTTTTTTCCCACCTAAAAATTCTGTGGTTCCATGACTCTATAAAAATGTCCAGTTGAAAAAAATAGACATCCTGCAAAACTAAAATTCTGTAAAGCCCCTTAAAACAATCAGAACTGTGCTGTGAGGTTTGTACTTACACCTCAGTGATAAAAGAGAAGGCGTAAGAACCATATTTACCAGCTGGGGGGAAGAAAATCTGTAAACAGCAGTAAGTTGTCAAATAACTATACTTGTTGGCATAACTACTTGCCTTTGGCAAATGCAAAGGGCAAGATGCTACCAGTACATCCTGGAGGATGTTGAAGGGACGGGGGGGTGGAGATGACATGGTATGGAATCTACATCCTTGGAGAGTTTATTGCTGAACTAGTAAAAGTATGTAAAAAATATAACAAAGCTTAGCTTCTGTGCAACATATCCAATCATCATTTCAACTTCCACAGTTACAACTTGGTGGTTAAATAGTATGTTTTAGTTGAAGAATAGATATTAAAAACTTGTTAGGTATATATTTAAGCAAAAACTATAGTGTATGGGTACATTTTGATCTTATCCAGAAACAATAAACACCAAGGAAAGACACCAGCAATAGTCTGATATAGGAAAGGTATGGGGGAGTGTAGGGAATAGAAGATCAGAAAGCCTTGCTCTTCTCCAAAGAATAGGGATGAAAATAGGTGTCCTGGTTTGAGCAGTAGTAGTCATTTTTTCTCCTTCTTGGTAGCTGGTGCAGTGCTGTGTTTTGACTTTTGGGCTGAGAACGGTTGCTGATAGCAAGTATGTTTTGAATTACTGCTCAAATGTTTGGTTTGTCCAAGGCCTTTTCTGAGCTCATGCTCTGCCAGGGAGGAGGGAGGCCGGGAGGAAGGAGACGACAGGACACCCTGACCCAGGCTTGCCAAAGAGGTATTCCATACCATAGCACGTCATACCCAGGAGGTAACCGGAGAGACCAGGAAGGGCAGGAGCTCTGGGGGGATGGAGGAGGTATCGGTCCAGTGCTCGGTCGGGCAGGGTCGGTTATGGGTCGGTGGCTGGTGAGGTGTTGTGTTCTCTTCACTTGTTATTGGCTTTATCATTGTTATTTGTAGTAGTAATGGCAGTAATGATTTGTGTTGTGCCTTAGCTATTAAACTGTGCTTATCTCAACCCGGGGGGGCTACATTGTTTGGATTCTCCTTCCTAACTCCCGTGAGTTGGGGGAGCTAGGGGGGGAGTGAGTGAATGAGCTGTGCGGACTTGGTTTTAAAACCATGACAATAGGGCAAGATCCAGAATTTAGTATCTTGTACTAGACTATGTATTCCATTAGAATATATCTTTGCTTTCTGGCACCCCATATCTCCTTTGGGAAATCTTCAAATACTTCCCTTTATTTTAATTCTTAATTGATATACCCACAAGACATGTAGCCCCAGAAACAGAGCATAAGATGTATTGTGATATCTTGTACTATGTATCTTTTTCTATGTATTGTAAAGGTTATAAACACATTAGACATATTAAATTTGATACTGATGCCATCCTACATGCAAATATTGCAAAGTTTTACCTTCTTATCAATGTGGTTTTTATTCCTGTCACACTTCCAATGAACTATAGTGACAGGACAGCAGAGGGTTAGATTGAATAAAGGAAGGAATTTTTTACTGTTAGGGGTGGTGAGGCACTGGAATGGGTTGCCCAGGGAGGCTGTGAATGCTCCATCCCTGGTAGTGTTCAAGGCCAGGTTGACGAAGCCCCTGCATGGCATGCTTTAGTGTGAGCTGTCCCTGCCCATGGCAGGGGGGTTGGAACTAGATGATCTTAAAGTCCTTTCCAACCCTAATTATTCTATGATTCTATGATTCTATGAACTAGTGTGAAATTCCACAAAGACAGAATAAAACCATAGTGTTCTACATAAAGTCCTTATTCTTTGTGCTCTTTCATCCTGGGTTTGCTGAATATCAATCATTTGTGTGTGTGCATATTCATTTTTTATATGTTTTTGGCCAGAGTACTTTCAAAATTCCTGTTAAGGGAAATAACTTCTTGAAAGTGAAGACACAAAAAAAAAGCACACTTTCTGGATATGCAAATATAACACATGCAATGCTTGTAGTGTGAAGAGGTAGGTACAACCAAAATATACGTGAATACACAAAAGATGCTTCCTCTCTCACACTTCAACTTCCTAATCTTGGACATTCTGCTCAATGCTTAAGGCCATTTACAGTAGTTCCAAAATGCTGACTTTGTTAATACATACACCTCAGCAGGAGAAGGAGTATTGAGGATGATCGATTGAAATTTGGAATATCTTACAAAATTATTTCTTTGACATAGCCAGTAGGGAACTCTTGTTTGTTGAACTTATTATTCATTCATGTATTCATGAAAAAAAAATGCAATAAAAGCATAATCCCTCCATAGTGCCTGACTGATCACATTGAAATGCACACAGAGCTTTGCTGTGCTAAGCAAGGTTTTTACTTTGCAACAGAACTGTTTTATATTGCAATATCATTAGCTGAGCCTAGAGTTTACATTATACTTATAAATAAGCAAGGGAAATTTAACCCACATTGTAATCTAAGGTTATGCTGAAAATCAGATATTGAAAATACACATGCATAATAACAACTGCTTATGTGACTTTTTTATTTTCTTCTTCCTAAATGATTTAGCAATTTGTGTGTTGAACTGTAAATAAGACCATGAATACACTTGCATTTTGACAACTGAAATTCAAAAGAAATACAGAAATAACAAAGACTGGTGATTTGAAAGAAGTTCTTAGAGTAAACCAGCATCATAGAAAAAACCCACTATTTGAAAAAATTACTGACAAGATTTAAATTAAACATTTCTGTGTTTAAAATACTGAGAAATAAAGGACAGCCTTGACATGCTTGAGAGGTGGACCAGTGCCAGCCCTATGAAATTCAACCATGCCAAGTGCAAGGTCTTACACCTGGTTTGGGGCAATCCCAGGCACAGCTACAGGATGGGCAGAGCAGTCCTGTGGAGAAGGACTTGGGGGTTGTTGGTTGATGAGAAGCTCAAAATGAGCCAGCTTCAGTGTGTGCTGGTAGACCAGAAACAACCCGTGCTGGGCTGCATCAAAAAGGAGCGTGACCAGCAGGTCAAAGTAGATGATCCTGCTCCTCTGCTCTGCTCTCGTGAGACCTTACTTGGAGTATTGTGTGCAGTTCTGGTGCCCTCAACATAAAAAGGACATAGAACTGTTAGAACAAGTCCAGAGGAGGGCCACAAGGATCATCAGGGGGCTGGAGCACCTCCCATATGAAGACAGGCTGAGAAAGCTGGGGCTGTTCAGCCTGGAGAAATCTGCATGGAGAACTCAAGAGCAGTCTTCCAATATCTGAAAGAGGCCTAAAAGGGTGCTAGGGAGGGACACTTCATCAGGCACTGTAGCAATAGGACAAGGGGGAATCGGTTAAAACTCAAACAGGGGAAGTTGAGGATAGATGTAAGGAAGAAGTTCTTTACTGTGAGGGTGGTGAGGCACTGGAACAGGTTGCCCAAAGAAGTGGTAAATGCTCCATCCCTGGCAGTGTTCAAGGCCAGGTTGGATGGAGTTTTGGGTGACATGGTCTAACGTGTCGTGTCCCTGCCCATGGCAGGAGGCTGTAACTAGATGATCTTAAGGTCCTTTCCAACCCTAACTATTCTACGATTCTATGAGAACAATATAGCAGGAAAAACCTCTACCATAAGCTTCAGAACTGAACAGCATTTACAATCACAAATATGAAGAAGATATACATTATTTTGCTGTACTGTATGATACCAAATAATGTTTGACTTCCATTCCTTACTAAACTTTCCTTCTAATTCTCTAAACTAAACTTCTGGATATTTCTATTCAGTTTGACCTAGTCTCACATTGTATATTCACATCCTGTCTTGTCTTGAACTATATTTACACGCCAAGAACATCAGGTTTTGCATTACTAACTTCCATAATTTGCCATTTATTTTCAACCACTGTATATGCAGAGCCACTTGGCAAGGCTTTGTTAGTGTAACTGACCTTGCTGTTGTCAAATTGCTGTACTAAATAAAAAAAACTTCTGGAAGTCATCTGAACTGACTGTTTCCAGTCACTTCAAAAAGAATCTTCCCTTCTCTCTGCTAAACACTTACAGCATGCAATAGGATAAGGAGACTTCCTTGACTTTGAAAGGTCCAGGTCAGCTTTCTGTTGAATACTTTCTGTAAGTTCTGATCAACCACACAAAAAAGGTGGAAAATCCCTGAGTTAACAAAGTATATCTGCCTGTATTAAAAATTAACCAGACTTTAGAAGGGATAGAGAAAAATAAATAGGCCCAAATCCAGCCTTCTGAGGTAAGACTAACCAGAAGAGTGGGCATTCATCTCAGTTCTCAATGTGAAAGTTGCAGAACTCCTGTTTAGGGAACAACTATGCTCATCGCTTTCCAAATAACACTGACTTCCCTTGTGTTAGTCTATTTTCCTACTCCTTCAGTTGGACAAAAGATTTTAGTCAGTAAGGTAGTTTGGTTACTCTGTTCACTGCAAAGAATATTGAAAAGTGCCAAACCACATAAGAAGCTTTAGGTACAGAAGGCTTCCTTTCCCATTACTGTTATCTGAGCACAGGAGAACTCACATAATGCCACCTCAGCAAAGGGAAAAGCATGAAGTTCCATCTCAAAGTTGACGCACTTGAACAGAGTAGAACAGCTAAGCCTGAAATCAAGAAATATTTCAGCCTTTCTGAACAAACATCACTTTAGTACTTGAACAGAGAACGTCAAATTAATGTTGGCTTCAAACTAAAGAGATTCTAACACCATGCACAATCTCACTGTGTGTAGTAAAAGACTGTTAGGGTTTTTTATTTGAAAAGTTTTAAATATTTCCTTTCATTTACAGTTAATCCCTTGACCTGTTGTTACTCCCAGTAAGAACTTTGCTGTGTTCATACACAGAAAGATTAATATTGATGCCTAGAAGACAAACGTGCTATTTTCTAGATAATGGTGAAAGAACTGTCTTTTAAAGAATTTTTTTTTCAATTGATAAACAGTGACAACTTGCTGTCAGTTTGTCATCACTTCCTCAACTACTTCAGAAATAACTTACCGGTTTTTGCATTCTTTTCTTCTGCATATTATTAATGGTATAAGCCATAAATCATCTTGAAGTCTAAAAGCATTATGAGCAACTATAAACCAGCTAACAAGACATTCTGCTAACAAGTCATTTAACAATACAACTTCTAATTCATTGGAGACATCTAAAAATGTCATTTCATATGCACTATCAACATTACTTCAAACAGTGAAGCTGATTTGAGTCAAATTTGAAATTTTCAGATAAGTAAATATGATTAACAAGCTCATGAATTGAAAAGCTGAAATTAAAAGGAGATTATTTCAGTCACATGAAAAAAATTGAAAGTATTTACATTACAGTTAAAAGGTCAGAAAACAGGAAACAACTCAATTTTCAGAAATACATAGATAACCTCTTAGGAGCATCTGCTAACAGAAAACAAGTTCTTTGCATGATGGAATAGAAGAACCTCTCTTCTGTTCAGCAGTACAAAAAAAAACCACCCTGATGTGGCCTCTCCTTTCTCATCTCTTCAGAGCTAGGGGTTCTACAGAAAGGGGATCTACAAGTGTTTCTGCATTCTCTCTGTTCTGAGCACCTTGAGGACTTCGCACAGTGCTTTCCTAGTCTTACAGTAGCTTCAGTAAGAAAAAACACAATTGAAGTTCTTAACCTTCAGACTCCTGATTTGATCTTTTTCTTCTTATCAGGCCAGCATATACCATGCAAAAGATATAGAAATTACAGCCTACTGTATCTACAAGGCAGAGAATAAAGCTAGGCAGAGATGGTAGCTCAGTTTGCAGAAGTATAGTGGTATTCACCATGAGAAACAGGACTAACTGGATCAATAGTACTGATTAAATAGTCTGATGCTGCTATACAGCTTTTCTGAGCTTTGATTAGCTCAATTATCTTTCCGTAACACCACACTGAATTGTATATCATAACCTCAGAGTCACAAATATGTAATATATACACACATTTACCATAGCTTTTCTACCAGTTCTCCTTCAGCCAATGCTCTGACAAGTGGGTACTACCCTGATTCTTTATTTGGAGGAATCGTCTCACTCCATTCTCACGCTGCTCAAGCAGGCTTTTTGAAGTACCATTGTTTGAAAAATTGAGTCCCTCCCTACTGTCTTAAAAGATGTCCATTATCTACTTAAAAGGTGTCCATTATCTACTTAAGGTAATCAGATTTCTGGTTGTCATATTTTAAGCCAAATAAAACCCCAAAATTGAATCTTATTGTCAACTTCACATGGAAGCTGTTTTTGCAATCTTTGTCTGTAGAAAGCTGCAGCTTTTCTCTCTTACCTCACACTGTGGGAATTTTGCTTTCACTTAATCTAAGCAAAGATAAATTGACCGAATCAGCTTGTAATGTTTACTCATATATGTTAAATGATTGTTTAAATTCCATTTTCAATGGTTCCTGTATAGAGTTTTCAATATCAAATGCTAACACAGAACATATGAGATCTCCTGTGGCAGTTCAGAACAAGTGATAGGTGCCCAGACAATAACCATCTTCTCTAGGAAGTGTCTAAGAGACACTTCAAAGGCTTTTCTTCCCTCAAACTCCAGACGGATTCTAATTCTCTTATTTTCTCTATTCATCATATTTATCTGACATCTCACCATCCTTGTCAGGTAACACTGAGCTGAACTTGCTCTAGCAGAGAGTGCTAAATATTCAGTGAGAAGGACCACCATTCTGTGACAGCAACTCAGAAAAGAATAGAAGTACATCTTCTATGGTGAAGGCCTGATCAGCTGAAGTCAGTAAGAATCAATAGATTTCAAAAGTCTTGTTCATTCTCATTAGGAAAAAGCCTTTGTCTTATTTATCATGCAGTCACTCCTTATTACATAAACAAACACCAACCCATAACCAACTGTCTACTCAACCATTACCGAATTTCTAAAACTGTTAGAAAAGTATTCCTAAAATGTCTTCCACTGACCTTGGTGCAGAGAGATTAACACTAAAGTGTTTGTGATCAGCAGTCTTTCCTGCTCCATACCCAAACTGTTTCACCAGCTGATTTAAGCAGGGTGTGAAAATGCCAGTGACAAGACAAGCATAAGCCTCTGCTCTCACTTGAAGTTCATTTTAAGCTCAAGGACACCAGTCAGTGCAGCTATAGCAATGGCAACTTCATTGAAGCACACTAATAACCAAACTATTACCATGGAACCAAGTTACAAAGACTTGGACAATGAATTCTGACTATAATAGTTAAACGGTCATGACTAAAATCCTACAAATGGTAATTTTCATACATGTATTTGAATTAAATATTTGTATTTACTGAGGACAGAACAAGTTGTGCTTAGCATTGTAATAGCAGTGCAGGTCATTCAGGATATAATTTGCCCTGATATTCACACATGATTTTTTTTTTAACCTACAGTTAAGTGGCATTCAAAAAGGTAAACTCCTGCTGTCTTTGGAGATCAAAGAAAATCAAGGAAATTACTTCCAATCTGAATCCTGAGCAATCGAACATTCAGCTGTTCAATATTTCAAAAAGCAAACACATCAGCACGAACTGGAATTGCTATCGCAAAGTAATTTCTTATCCTGTAGTCAAATAATAGTCCAGTTAAATTTCACTATGAATTGATTTTGGAATAAAGCAGAAGAAAGAGAAAAAAAATGGGTCAAGATGATACAAAGACATTTTAAAACACAGATTTGGTTATTATTTTAGCAAGAACAAGCATAAAAGGAATTCTTTTTTCCCTGATTGCTGTGGAAAGCATGAAGGAGGAAAAAAAAAGCAAAATAGAAGACTAAGCAAAAAGAGTCTCCTAGTAACTGAATGCTTTATCAGCACATACCAAAATATACTGTGTATTGGTCAGAGAGTCAACTACCACAGCCATGCCAGGGGTATAGTTGCTTTGTGGTTTGTGATAGGAAAACAAGCATCCAGAATACACACTTCAGAGAACAAGTACAGCCACTCACCCAAGATATTTTTGGGCCTAAACATAAGCTACATCTATTGCTCATTTGGACAAACAATCAAAGCATGGAGGAATCGAAAACAGTAGGTTCTTTATTTTGCACTATCTGCCACCAACACGACAAAAACTTGGACAGCACCATCCATTACGAGTCATGCAACGATGGCTTGGAGGTATTTACTGCTAGCAAGTTTTTGTTGAGAAAGTGACTTATTTTGTAATGTTTAAAAACTATTCTAGCTTGTTTACATATTTTCTTGGAGGACTGCTGTGTCAGGTGAGTACTTGAAGTCCTATTCACCTGGAAAATCAAATGTAGGATAAGAAAAAAGAAACAACCCATACAACAGCATGATAATTATTCCTCTGCAGAACAAAAAATGCCTGCAGTAAAAACACCACACTGATTTAAGCACTGCTGTCAACATTTGCTTCTTTTCAGGGCCTAAGGACCAATAGAGTCTTACAGGGAAGCAAAGCTAGGTCTTACAGACAGGCAAAGCTCCTACTACGGATTATTCACAGTCAGGTCCCCAGGAACTTTTACCACATTTCATATTTTTCAATTTGAAAGAATGCATGACTTATCTTGAAACCCTCTTTTTTCCCAGAAATGTAATCCATCAATAAAAATATATAACATCAGTGCAAAAAAAAAAAACCAAAAAACAAAAAACAAACAACCCTCCAGAACTGATGTTTGCCTCTGATTTTCCCTTGTGTTCAATAAATTAATATATGAGTATCCACCTCAAAAATCATTATCCAACAGCATTGTCTATAACCATAAAATAATATTATTCACTGGTGTGAAACTAAGAAGTCTCTCTAACTAGCCATACTTGGGATACTCTCCTCCTTTTCCTAATTGTATGTGTAGTTTTGCTTCTAGACTTAGCAAATGACATAAAGGAAACAAGTCGGACAAGTTACATCATTGTTACAATAGCTAACCATGAATTATTGTAGCTGGTTTTTCCATCTCCTTGAACTGTAAAATGACAAGTAGTGCATCAAAATTTAATGTTATACTGAGGTGAGAGAAAAAAAAGAAGGGAACATAAAAGAAATTGCAGTGGCCTGGAAAGACCTGAAAATTCAGAGACCTGGTTCAGAGACCTGCAGATGTTGACACACTCATATCTGTAATGTTATGGAGAATATTTTTAAATGGTCATTGGTTAGCCATAAGCTAACAAGTAGTCTTGTAGCTACAAGTAGCCCTTTAAAGACCAAAACTCTTGAGATTATTTCCTACTGTTTTTCTCTGATCTTTACTTACAGCCCTGATCTTCCTTATAGTCACTATATTTTATTTCCAGTAGTGAGGAGTGAGTGCTTGCTGAAACTGATGGTGAATAGCTAATGTTTTAGCTCTGCACACTGTTCCTGCCACCACTCTCTTCCCTTTGATTTTCATAGATCTTGAAATACTGTAATTGTCTTTGAGAAATATTTCTTTCAAATTTGTTTGAAAACCGGCAAGTTTTGGAAAGCATGAAGGAAACTGACAAAAATATGGCTTCCTTTTATCTTCTAGGTCTTTTAACAGTCACTCATGTATGTAATGAAATGATGGAGAATGACGGATGTTAGCTTTTTTGCTCATATGTTATTGGTTTCCCAGTTTGTTAGAGTGCTCAAAGTACCTAGGCTGGTGATTACTCAAAGATAAAACTTTTGTTACCATTACTTGAAGGGGTGAAGTTATTAATCTAATTTGTTCTGACTTCTAATTCAAACTCAGACATTCTGTTTCAAAAATTTATTTATGAGCAATAGCACCACTGTAACTGCATATAGATACCCAAGGAGCATGGTAAAACTGCATTATTGCAATAAAACCAACAAAAAATCCACTACTTCGCATAATAATGTTTCATGTTTCTTTCTAGGTTTCAAAATATGTGTATAGTACTACATGTGCAGGTGTTCTTGATATATCTGATATATTCAAAGAACATGCTTTGGAGAAGAAAGTCTCAAGAACAGCACTGTCTGAAAAATTGTTAGCAGACATAGATCATGTATTTAAGTTGGAAACGAAGAAGAACAACAAAAAAAATTATCAAAAGAAAGATACAACAAATGTATCTCAATTTAATCTCTGAACTGGCAAAGCTGAGAGGAAAAGCATCACAATTTTAAGCACATATGTATTGGGTTTGCATGGTAAGATTTTGGTAGCAGGGGGCTACCAGGGTGGTTTTTATAGGAAGCTGCTAGAACCTTCTTCCATGGTCAGTAGAACCGGTGCCAGAGAGCTCCAAGACAGACCCACTTCTAGCCAAGGACAAGCCCATCAGTGACAGTGGTGGCACCTCTGGGATAAGATATTTAAGGGGAAAAAATTTCTGTGCAACAGCATCTGGGAGAGAGAAATGGGAGTATGTGAGAGAAACAGCCCTGCAGACAGCCAGGTCAGTGCAGAAGGTGGGGAGGAAGTGCCCCAGGGACCAGAGCAGAGATTCCTCTGCAGCCCATGGTGCAGCCCACGGTGAGGCAGCTGTGCCCCTGCAGCCCATGGAGATCCATGGTGGAGCAGATTCCACCTGCAGCCCATGCAGGACCCCACAGCAGAGAA
>NW_022994604.1:0-29983 GCF_012275295.1 Melopsittacus undulatus
TGTGTAGCAATAGAGACACACATAAGAAGGAGTTATCACCCTGTGTCTCCCAGTGCCGCAATAAAGAATACCTCTTGTTCAGCTTTGAAAACTTTGTTGGCAAGTTTTGTTCCTGGAGTTTTTCTCTGAATCAAAACAAGCTCAAAACAGCTGGATGGTGGCTTGTCCACTGAACCAGAATAAAACACAAAAGCCCATCTCTGGTGCTTCCTGGTTATCATTTTCGGATCTCATTGACCTCCTTGGTAAAAAGTTTAATGACTGCTCATGGTCAAATAACCCACCCAGCCAGAAGCTCTGTTATCCTCACATGAATCACAACCAAAAAAACCCACCCCAAATTCT
This sequence comes from Melopsittacus undulatus, assembly GCF_012275295.1. Lineage (NCBI taxonomy): Eukaryota > Metazoa > Chordata > Aves > Psittaciformes > Psittaculidae > Melopsittacus > Melopsittacus undulatus. The sequence continues at coordinate 346 of NW_022994604.1, forward strand.
AGGTCAACATGGATCAGAAACCTTTCAAAACAAATCTTCAAACATAAAACACACCTCAGAAACAACTCAGCAGTGTTTGTTTTCCCTGCCACTGCACTTGTGGAGGAGCAGTGTACCTACCTCACACTGAACAAATCGTCTATGAACAGTCAGACCTGCCTCTGAAAAAAAGGTTCAGGAACATCAGGACTTTGCACAGTGTCATGCAATGGAGAACTGCTCTTTATAAAGCATATGACATTTTAAAAGGCTGAAATGGTCCAGCACTGTGCCACTTACTTGTGCATTGTGGTGATAAACACATAAATGTATTGGCTTTCGCAAATCATAGATGTGATTATGTGGATATAACTATACAAGTTTATAGTAACAAAACCAAAGCTCAATAAAGCATAAGATGAGCAAACTGGAGTCATATAGTAGAAGAATCTGTAAAGTTAAAAAGAAGGGGGGGGGGGGGTTGGTTTGCATGCTTGATAGAAGTAAAACTAGTGCCTGTAAAATATAGAGTTAAATACTTTTTAGCTTAACTTAGGTGTAGAAAGAGAACAATGTTTATGTTGTTAGCCTGTGGAATTTAGTGGCCCCACTAAATGTGAGTTAACTGTTTCACACTGGTCCTCTAAAGTATCTTTAGTTTTAAAAGAACAATGTTTGTGTTGTAAGTCTGTGGTGAGGTAACAAGATTTAGTGACTTCACTAGGCAATGAAGGAGTTTTTTCACACCATCTTTGTATGTATCAGTTAGTTCAAAGACAGAGCCTCCCAAAGATCTGCTAGCTTGGGATACTCCTATCCTGCTATAAATTTTGCAGGAAGGTCACACTGTTTCAAATCTTTGTTAGTTATTAGAATAATTACAGATATGGCTGGTTTTAGCGAGTTGTGTAATTACTGGGGTGTCCAACTGAGTCAAAGGTGAAAAGCACACTGCGAGGAAGACTGCTTACTTCATCTTGAAGACCCCTACTCACATGAGGAAGACTGATTACTTCATCCTCAAGACCCCCGCCCACAATTATTGAAGAGCAGTGCACAGACGCCAAGAGGAGAAGACTTATGATAATAATTACTGGACTTAATTATAATGTTCCCTGCCTATATGCAGGGATTATGAATATGTATGTGACTAATGGAAGTGTGAAAGTATATAAACCTGTAACAAATACTAATCACTTGCGCCTCTGGCTACGGTCACACGCCCAGCGCTGTTTGTTTTTGCTTTATTGACTTTGTCCCTTAATAAAACCTTGTTATCTTGTTTATAGAAGTGGATTCGTATTTCACAATTGTATCGCTTTGTTTTTTAACCTATTGTTTGTTATACTGCTTAGAGCAATGCTAGGGCCTGCCAAGCTGGAGGAGGGTGCTGGCCTATAGTGCCTGCCACCACGGCAGCACCAACCGCTTTGGGCAGGTTTGCTGGAATTTTGTTCTAGCCTTTCCACTCCACAGGCTGACATTCACACTAAAAAACTCCTGTTTAACATTGACCATTCAGTCATCACATCTGTTTTTTCTTCTTGCAGCTTTGCCTCTCTTGGTCATGAATCTGGACCTCAAGGATGGCTGGGAAAGGGGAGGCTGAGCAGCAAATTTTTCTTGCCAATTAGTCTCAAACTTGCCCTCCTCTCCTTGGGCTTTTTGTTTGTTTACTTGCTATTTTTAGTTCAGGACTTCTTCTTCTGCCTTCCTAGAGCATCTGTGGCCTCCACCCCAGTTGTATCCAGCTGTCAGTCAGTTCTTCACCACATCTTCTGTAGTAATCACAGAACTGCAGAGCAGTTTAGGTTCAAAGGGACCTCTAGAGCTCATCCTGTCCAATCCCCTGATCACACAGGCAACCCAGAGCCAGCTGCCCAGGACTGTGTCTACACAGTTTTTGAGTATCCCTACAAAGGAGTGAAAACAAATACTATTATTGCCATTGTGCAGATAAAGAATCAAACAGAAAAACTAGTTTTTTTTCCAAGTAAGTTAAGGAACTACAACGTTAATTTTCATTCACACTAAGCCTTATTTAACATTGCTGGACACTAGAGACTATTCCTGCCTGTTTGTGGTACAGGCTGAATAAAAATTAGAGGCTGGAAAAACAAATTTACTGAGTAGTGTGCTGGTGGTAACTCAAGTAAGCATCAGCTGTTTATTTTATTAACCAACACTTTGTGGACGTATTTTTTCCAATGGGTAGAAAGCAGATACATGAAAAAAAAAAAAAACAAACCCTGGTGATCTAATAGAAAAAAAGTGATACAATAAAAGAAGATGGAGGAAACAGGAAGAAGAAAGTGAAGGATTTAAGGGGGAAAAGTTAAGATTGATACACGGGTAACCAATGTACAGGGGGGTAATACAGAAAAAATTGTACAAGGGAGTTAAAGGAATTCCTTTGCTTAAACAAAAGTATTGTCTGTCCTAAGTAACTGCCATTGCCACCTTGATTACTGCTGGAGGGGAAGAAGCAGATGCTAGTTCTGCTGACAAAAGCAGATGAAAGGTCCTGCTGATAAGCTGGGGAGAAGCAGACTGGGCGATCAAGCCTTAGACCATGACAAAAAACACAGATGTTTGTTCCTATTGATAAGCGGCAGGAGAAGCAGACTGGGCGCCAACTAACCCTAAGTCCATGTCTGAAGATTAAAAGGTGTAAAGGTTAAGAAGAGGAAGACTCATTTACTTCATCTTGAAGGACCCCTGCCCACAGGAGGAAGACTCATTTACTTCATCCTGGAACCCCTGCCCATAATCAGAAGGGGCACTGCGCAAGTGCAAAGGACCTTCCGGCTCATTATAATACGAAGCGGGGATAGATAATAAATATGTATAGGCGGATTGAGCAACCTCATGTCTATGTATACCTTAAGAGAATAAGTGTAAAGGGACAGACAACCCTGAGGTGTGCATGTTTTGGAGGAGCTATCCCCATGCACCTCAGCGCTGAATAAAAGCATACCTACTTTAACAACTTTAAACTAGTTGTGAGTCCTATCCGCGCATCAAGATGACAATATTAGTTCAGATACAAGGTGCTACTCGTCTAACTTGACTACCTTGTGCAGACCTTTTTAGTCTCACAAAGCCCAACAGCTGAGGTTTGGCCAAAGCACACTGTCAGCAGCAGCTGTAACACTTGACCTAAGTAATGCTACCTATAAAGCCCACCATTGTCCGTGGTTAGAAGAGGGAGGAGGGAGACAAAGAGCACAGGGAGGCTGAGGAATGGGGCCTGCAAGGCATTTACAGCTTAAGGTCAGGGAACGGGATGAAGTCGGCTCTTTGTTGAATGAGGTTGCTCTGCTGACCCAGAAACTGTCCTGAGGCTCCCGCTGCCCTGGCTCCTCCTGCCCTTTCCTTCTCAGGCTCACTCCTGAGACTCCACTCATCGTTCTTAGGATCACTGCTGACCCTAAAATATTAAAAAAAAAAAGTAACATATTTGAAAACTAGTATGTATGGACCGCATGTTCTTGTTTTTGGCTGTGGTCACATTGTCCTGTGATGGTTTCCGTCCTCCTCCTTCTCCTCCGGGGCTGCAGGGTCCCCACACAGAGGCCAGCTCGGGGGAGCAGCGCCGCAGCTCTCTGCCGGGGGGGCAGGACGACAGGAGTTGGCAGCAGCGGGACAAGGGGACAATTCTAACCTGAAACGACGCGGGCTCAGACCACACTGCCCCGCAAGCCGGCGCCATGGGCAACCTGCGCTCCTCCCTCGGCCCCCCCGCACGGTGCCCCTGCCGCCGCCGCCGCTGCTGCAGGGCGGGGATAGAACGGATCGAGGCGAGGAGAGACAAGATGGCGGCTGTTCCGGAGAGGAGGTAAACGCAGGCCGTGGAGGGAAAGGCCGGCGCCAGGGCCGCCCGGCTTCCCGACTCCCAGTCGGTTGCTGAGGAGGGCGGCTGGCTCGGGGCGGGGGAAGCGGTGGGAGGCGCTGCCGGTGACCCGAAACCTTTGCCCGGCCTAGATCCGCGGGTGCGCGCTGGAAGGGTAGCGCCGGGCCAGGCCGTAACCCTCGGGTTTTTCTGTGTGTTACCCAAGGAGACTGAGAAGCAGCAGGCGAGGCGGCGTGTGCCCTGTTTATAGTAGCACTGCAGTAGCACCGAGACCCTTCGGCACAAATGAGTGAGAGCGGATGGTGCCCTGCTGCACTGCACCAAGTGCTGACTGGGCCACGGAAACTGGTATGCAGGTATGTTCATCAGTAGTGCATTGCCAGATTAAACTAAGATGCAGGTGAAACATGTAGAAGGCAGCAACTGGGTGACATAAAAATGCCACATTTAGTGGTCACAAAGATATGCAGCACTATATAACTCCATATAGAACAAAGCCCCTGGTAAGTACATTTATATTTATCTTAATCATATCCAGATGCCATTTTTGACATCTCTTCTGGCTGTTACGAGCTTGTTACGTACTGGCAGAAAGGCCCTGTCGGGTACGCTTCATGCAGCCATTTGCAGCAGGAAAGGGTGTGTTCTTGCTAGAGCAGAAACTCCATCTGTTGTATGTTTGTAAAAATATTCATATATATACAATGGTTCAGAGCCACGAGGTGTTTAGTCCAGTGGTTTTCACACAGTGATGAATGCGCTCCCTGTTTTTACGTGCCAGCTGGGTTAGTAAGCACTTAAGATATGAACGTACTTACTCTTTTTAGTTAGTTTAAATGTCAGAAATGTCAGTGCTTTGCAAAAATTCACTAGTGGGACTACAGAAGATAAATTGTTTATGTAAACTGACAAATATAATGTTATTTTTAAACAGCTTTGAGATTATATATATTCACTAGCAGTATTTATATACACACAATCAGTTACTAAAAACAACTTTGGATGTATAGAAAAGCAACTTTGTCTTAAGTGATCAATACTGAGTATTGGTGAGTTGTAAAAGACAACAGGATGGCTGGAGGACTGAGAAGGTAAGACAGTTTAGACTTCACACTGTACTTTACTGGTTATAGCCTCCAACATTATAATAGTGGCAATGGCAACTCATGTTCCCCTCCTGACATGAGGGAAGGCAGTACTGCATTTGCACATATGAACTTGCACACCATTGGTAGTTTTCACCTAACTTAATTAAAACATTAAGAGGTCACTAAGGCAGGGGATAAAAAGCTCTATTTAGCTCAAGTGAAGTCTTCCTACTCAGTAAAGGTATGCAGTTGCTTGGTGAGGATTAGTCAGACAGTATATTAACTTGTTAACAATGCTGTGTGTATTAATTGCACCCCTTTTTCCACTTTCCTAGGCAGCTTTAAGAGGTAATGGGATATGTCACACCAATGGTAAACTGAGACTAAGGATCAGCCCTTGAAGCGGCACTGTACTTGAAGTGGTACTGTGAGGAAGCCACAGTACTGAAAGCCATCAGTGCTTGACTGCACAAGACCATGCCTCTCACAGAAGGCAAATGATGTTTTATTTCAAAAGCTTTATGAAATGTAAATTCAGTTACATCCTTTCGAGTTTCTTCTTTGCAGGGCAACAATAAAACAATGATGGACTTTTCTTAGAACTGTTGTTTGAATAACTGGGGAGAGGGCAAGCTAAGGTTCCTACTAATGTATGTTCAGGATGTACTGCTCTCCCTTGAAACCAAAATTTGTTCTTTGATCTGCTCTGAAGACTACAGAAGTCAAAGTGGTGGATGGGGCAAAAAGCTTTTTTTCAGCTAGAAATAAATAGATAACTTCTGAAAACATGAAGCTGTCAATATAAAGGAATGCAACAGCAAAGTAAGCCAAAAATTCCATACCTGTTACTAAAAAAAAAAAACAACCAACTGTGTACAAATGCAAGCAGTGAACTGATAAAGTAATATGGCTGCAGGCATCCAGTGCTTATAACTATCTTCAGCTGTGTACTGCTAAAAAGCATGCTTCAGGTTGTTAATGTGTATGCTTTAATGATTTAAATAATGTATCAGATATTTGCTTTATACTGTATGTATCTAAACATACATCGAGATAAACAGCAACTTGTCCTGGTTTTATTCAACAGTGCCTTACAGTTGCGTGTATGTTCCAATACGATGCTGAGACTAGCAAGTTTCCAGTATTTGCACAAATACCAAAACTTTAACTTGACTAAATTGGGATTAAGTTTTCTCATTTTAGAAGAGCACTCCTAGCAAGAAGCACAGTGCTTAAATTGACAGTGATTTATTGTGATAAGGAACATTCAATAAATACCAAGATCTTAGCTTCAGTTTGGCAATCTTTCCCCATCAAATATCTGTTGGTTTATTTTTCTGGCATAAACTCCATTGCCAGCATGGATGTATCAGAACAAGAAGCTAATAAATAATACACACTCCCACAGAATATTGCTGTATTCCAAACATACCTTCTGTTTTAAAGGCATGAAATTTACATAAACAAATCTCAAGGAAGTTCTTCATAGAAAGAAAATTTGGCTACAAACAGTCTCTTGAACAGTATTTTCTTCACTAATGCTACCTGTTAATTTATTTCTGGAGTATTTATTTTTTAACAGTATTGATAAATTGTTTAAAAAAACAATGTTGTTTCCCCTCTTTAACTGAGACATGTAACTAGTACTAAACTGTATGAATTTAAGGGTGGTTTACCTCTTTTGCTGAGCATTTCATGGCAATTGTGAATAAGCACAAAATAAGAGGAAAAGGAAAAGGGCAATATGATACTCTGTTAGTAGGGGCCTGAGGGATTTTTTCTTGTTTTTTTATTTATTTTTAAACCACTGTTCAAATGTTAAAGGTATATAATATTTTAATTCACAGATGTATTGACTTTCCATGAAGACTTGTGTTAAACACAACTGAGGTAACATCCTGCTCTTATGATAATCAGTTCCAAGTACTTCATTTGAATATGCCCCTAAACTCCATTTTTTCTTAAAAATGTGTTTTTATAAAAGCATGAAAAACGACAGAAAACCAATTAATAAGAGTTAGTCTTGTATATTTTTATCCACAACTGTATTTTACATATGCCAAACTTCTGCTTTAGCAAAAGAAACAAAGAGTAAAAATAAATTCTCTCCCAGCTATTTACACACAGGAATTACCCTGCTGTGGGACTTTACTCTAAAGTCCCTCTAACCCAAGGTACAATCTTAGGTGTATCTTTTTGTGATTTTGGTTCTTGGAAGTTTTCAGCAAACCTTTCTCTTGCTTTATCCCAGTTCTTTTTATTCTTGCTCTGGATGATCTGAACATCTTCAGCTGAAGCTGGTCTACTGGTACCCAAACCTGCATGCGTCTTATGTAACTGAAGGTGGATCTGTCAAATACATTAAATATGGTAACTGCAAGTTAGGTATTCTAAATACTTTTACATCATGTTTTGCAACACTAATTCCAACCCCCATCCCCAAGTGCTTTTCTTTAAGCCTCTAATAACATAGAATCATAGAACAGTTTTGTTTGGAAGGGACCTTAAAGCTCATCTACTTGGAGCCCCCTCCCACAAGCAGGGACACCTTCCACTAGACCAGGTTGCTCAAAGCCCCATCAGACCTGGCCCTGAACACTGCTGAGGATGTGGCATCCACAGCTTCTCTGGGCACCCTGTGCCAGTGCCTCACTGGCAAAACTCTCATAGCGAAGAACATACCTAGATCATATGCAGACATCTAAAGTACTATTAAAAAGATGTGTCAAATCACCAGTTCTGGGAACTATGAGCTGGAATGCTGAATGATGTAACCTGCCACTAACTGTGAAGTATTCCTCACTAAGTCAACAGTGTATAATCCCTGTGCTGTGTAGTCCAACAACAAAAGGTACAGTGTTGCTCTGAGCAGCCCTACTGCCAAAAGCACATCCCTGGTGAACAAAATGGGGCTGCCACAGAGGCCCAGAACTTGATGGCTACAGTGACTTTAGCCAATTGTTTCTTCCTCATGGTTCATTCATCTAGCTTGATTTTGTGCCACATCAGCCTCAGAGAAACTGAAGAATTCCACCAAGTCCATCTTGAATTCTTATCACCTAAAATTATTTCAATCTTCCTCCCAACTTTATATTCAGTTATAAGATTTTTTAATTGCTAGAAGCTGCCTGTACTCCCCTGTTTCGTACCAAGCATGGATATTACTGGCATTTTCTAGTTAAGGAACAAAATCACTGAAAAATTTCAAAATACTTTATTAATCAAGTGACTTGAGATTAGGCCTACTGAGATTATTCCTTCCTAACCAGAATTTAAAATGTTTTAAGTTAATAGTAGCTTACAAGTGCACATTTTCCACTGCAAATACATTTCTATCCCTTTTTGCTTCAAGGAAAAAACAGACAGACCTACCGGATCCTTGATACCAACCACCATCCTTGCCCAGGCCTTCCCCCTTCTTCCATCCCATCTTCTCCAGCATTTTATGTCCTTTATTGCTGTTGCTGATTTCACTTTCAGAAAGTTTAAGATAACTGATAAACAAGAGTTAATATGAAGAGTATGCTCTCTACCCAAATACTGAAGGAGAGAAATGTGCAGGCTCTAGAAATCAGGACTCAACTATGATACTTTTCCTACTTCCACAAAGAGTTATGCAGGATACACTAGTGCTACATTTGCAAGTTCTTTCATTAATATTACCAAAGTTATTTCAAGAGCCCCTGATCAATATCAACATAACAGTCCCTTCTGAACTACTTAATTTATTTCTGTGATTGAACTTCTGGGTGGGAACCAATTGCACTAGGTAAAAGACAGTATTCCTGCCTCACCACCAAATCATCCTAACACACATTTCATTGTCTCATACTTCCTTTTACTAACCTACAAGTTCATGTGTTTTTTTAGAAAACCCCACAACTACAGAAACAAAGGAATGATCAAAGAGGAAGACTAAAGCAAGTGCTGTTGTGTCCTAAGATAGGCTGGGTATTGACAGCGAAAGAAACTGCAGGTGAAAAATCTGCATGTGTACCATTAGTGGGACTGGATGAGAAAAAACAGAAGCTGAGGCACTTGAAAAATAGGTAATATTGAAGGTGTCAGTAGTGCAGGTGAGGAGTTCTGTTTTTAGTTGGTAAGGAAGTGATCTAACCGTTCTTAACGGCCAAAACTGATTTCTGTATGGAAGGTGAGAAAGAGCATTTATTACTACTAAGTGAGAATAGTTTACTATTTTCTAGATCTCTTAACACATTATATGTAGGTAATGAATACTTAACAAACTATATCCTAGTAACAACTTAGTACCTCTTTATCATAATTTTTTTAGATTCACTGAAGACACAGAGGATGCCTCGCTTCCATTCAAATCAGTCTCCCTATCCCCCCAGCAAACTTACATATGAACAGACGCTGGACTATCATCTCTCTGGAAGGTTCCTTCACTTCCAATGGTCTCTCTGCGTTTTCCCGCTCTGTCTTTGTACTTTGGATTCTTCACTGCTTTATTGTCTTCATACTCTGTGTTCTTTATCAGCAGGTTAAATACCATCAGGAGAAATAAAGTGGACTTTACATTTTTTATTTTTTGATAACTCCAATGCTTCCGCCAAAAGTAAGGCATTTTCAGTCTATTTCATTAATTCTAACATTTTATAACAAAACCCCATAGTTCTCATTTAGTGGTTTCTTACCTTACAGCCATACTTTGTAAGGTTTTGTGTGTGATGTTATTGCCATCATCACATAATAAGTTTAATTTTGCCAAATTCATTAATTTCACAGAGGCTGTAATAAATTAACAGGTTCTCCTGAATCTTCACTTGTTCTGAAGAACCAATCTCGCCATATTAATCAGAAAACTATACAGACATGCTTTCTGTTTAAGCATTTGCCTGCTCCTCTACAGTTATTTCTTCAGAATAGGTGACAGAACTAAGCATGTGCATATATGTTATACTGGTATTATTTGGTACCTCAAGAATTTTGAGAGAAATGATGTCATTCTGCTTTCTACACAAATACTTAGGACAAGTGCTAGATGTAACCTCATAAAAATAATCTTCAGAACAGAAGTAACTAGAATACTTACATACTATATTGCCTGTACATTCATGTTGGCTTTCTTCTATAGCAAAGCAGACTTAAAATAAAAACTTAAAAAATTTCCCTCTTCCTTCCATTTTCAGTTGCTCATTATTTTTTTCCTTTCCAAATACAAAATAGCACTGCAATTTAGTAAAAACTTATTTGCAGAAATAAAAGTTGAAATTACTTTTAAAAAAATAAAAACCTTAATCTCAAAAGGATGCAGAGTATTGCACATAATGGAATGAATCTTCTTTTCCTAAACTTTTAACAGAACTTTCATCACCTGTTACTATAATTTTTTCTGTAATGGTTTGTAAATAATTAATATTTAGTGTACAAAAGACAAATCTGAGTTAAACTACTAGGTCCATCTTATAACAAAAAAGCCCTAGTTATCATTGTGGTTTCTTACCCTACAGTCATATTTGTATGGTATGTGTGTGATGTTATTGCCATCATTACCAGGCTGAAGTTTGAATGAATTTTAAAGTTCTCCTTATTCAATTAATTCTATGGCTTAATATAGGAATCACAAAATAGATGCAGACATCAAACCCTTAATCAACTTCTATTGTAAACTCACCTGTAAACCATATTTTTCACGTATTTTTTTAATGCTTTTCTTCTGACTATCTCTCTCTCTTCTTTGCTAAGTGCTGGGCAAACTAAAAGGAAGAACACAGGATTGATTTTCTAATTAATTATGTAACAATATTTTGAACTTAAGACAACTGTGAGAATTTTTATTCTAATATTACAGACCAAGAAAAAAAATACATCATTATGTTGGCTTGGGTTCAGCAGTAGCGGTCATTTTTCTCCTTCTCAGTAGCTGGTGCAGTGTTGTGGTTTTGACTTTCCAGTCTGGGGAACAGTGCTGATAACACCAGTGTTTTTAGTTGCTGCTTAGTAATGTTTAGTCTGACCACGGACTTTCTGAGTCTCATGCCCTGCCAGGGAGTAGGTGAAGCTGGAGGAAGCAGAGACAAGACACCTGACCCAAACTAACCGAAGAGGTATTCCATAGCACAGCATGTCACGCCCACTATATAAACTGGGAGCAGTTACCCAAAAGGACTAGATCACTGTTCGGGTTGGACTGGGTATCGATCGGCAGGTAGTGAGCAGTTGTATTCTCTTCCCTTGTTATTTCCCTTATCATTATTATTATTGGTGGTAGCAACAGTGATTTGTGTTATACCAGAGTTACTGGACTGTTCTTATCTAAACCTGTGGGAGTTACATTCATTCGATTCTCCTCCCCATCCCTCCGGGAGCCGGGGGGAGGAAGGAGGGGAGTGGGAGAGCGACTACATGGTTCTGAGTTACTGGCTGGACTTAAACCTTGACACATGTATTGTAGCATTGTTCCCAGGTAAGAAAAAATCTGTAAGAAAGCTGAAGTAATTATTATGCTTATAAAATAAATAGCCATAAAAATAAAGAGCCAAAAATGAAAAAGAAAACCTAAACCAACAAACATATCCTCAATAACATTACTAACCAGAAGATTCCTTTTTCCTGTCAAGACGAAGATGTGCTCTGACTTGTCCTGGTTCACATCCATCACAAGTATCACTGCCATGATGTATGTGAAAAGAAAGCACAGGTTCACCAATCTTCACTTCATCTCCATGTTCCAAGATGTAGGGATCACATTTTGTTTTAGGCTACAGCAAAAGAAAGTTTTGAAAGCCAGGCTAATTAGTTACTAATGAAGGGTACTTCTATTCCAAAGGTATTCTATTTCATGAATACTTTTCATAATTAATTCATCTTAGTCTGACAAATACAGATAAGTATTCACTGCAGTGGGTATTTCACACTAGCAACTGCAACAGTTGCAACCTAATATAAAAGAAAAACAAAAATATTGTAAATAGCCTAAAATGAGAAGGGAAACAATGAAAAGATAAATGTCTGAAATAATATACAATGATGTTTTTAGTGATTTGCCATAAGTTTTCTTCAATGTAGCATTATAAGCAACAGGTACTCACCTGAAGAATCTGATTTCCATTAACAACTGTTCCATTCTGACTGCCTTGATCCACAAGAACATAATTTTGCAAATCGTGGTCAAAATACACTTCTGCATGGAACTGATAAATAGAAGGCTAAGCGAAGTGTTCTTATTAAGGAAATACTTAACAATGTATATGCTATTTTAAAGTAAGATTTCAGAATACATTTTAAATGAGTGGCTTTGGTGCTCATGACCCAGGACACAATGATTAACCATCATTTGCTGTTTCTTTTATATCCTTGCTGATACTGAGACTAACAACCTATTTTTTTTTGTTTTGTTGTTGCAATTTTATATAGACACTGAACAGAGAAAACACAACTCCAAACTCAATGCTCTACCTCCAAAAATGGCCACTGAGCAAAATACAACATCCATTTCTTGCAGCCTTCTAAGGGTCTCAGTAAAAAACAGAAGTCTAAAAAAATCCTGTGACTGCTTCAAATTTGACAAGCAAAGTTCCCTTTTGTTACAGTTGAGAAAAAAATAATCAATCTGGGAAGAAAATGTTCATTTAAAGCCAAATCTCTTCTTATCTTTGAGCAATAATGGAGTTTCTACATTCAGTAATAAAAAAAATAAAGAAATCAAAGTAGCATTTTGTAGAATGGCTAGCATTTACAACAGGAATACTCCCATAACAGTGAAGAATGACTAGCTCATTCAATAAATAATTTAATTCCTAGCTCTGTTTTATTGATTAGGATGAACCCAAACTTCTTCTGAAGATGCTACATCTACAGGGTGCAGTGTTTTTTTTTTTAATCTCACTTTACACTCAAGGAAATGACAAAGTGGTACACAGCTATTAACTATGAATAACAAGGTACACAAACTAGTAGTCAACTTTTTGGTCCTACAGATCTGTAATTTATTTTCCTGCCTTTGAGTCTTTATCTGCAAAGTGAAGTAACTTCTCATATAAACAGGCACGTACTAAAATGGTTGCATCACAGATAAATAAAAAGACTTGGCTTCTTCATGCATCTAATTTCAAATACATGCCTGAAAAGAAGTCATTAATAGCAGGAAAAGATTTGTTCTGGAAATTATCAGTATGAAATATGATGCATGGTTGATTAATCAGAACTAGACATAGTGAAACAGTAAAGTGTATCTCAGATATTGCATTTGCAGACAGTTTTGGTTTTTTTTTTTTTGTTTGGATGACATGTGTTTGTCAATCTAGATTTTCTTTTATTAAGAGTGCTGTATTTTGGTCTGCAAGAGCCATTAATTTATTTTTAATCCTTCTTAGCCAGACAAAAAGTTTTCCATTAAGACCTGTTACTGAAAGAAATGATGTTAAATCTTCAAACTCCCTGTACATCACTTATATATTTATACAGTTGCCTTTAAGAAACAAAGTTAAACCTGTTAGTCTACCTAAACTGCAAGCATTTGATTACTTTATGAGAAAGTTCTAACTAGGTACATCAATATTCTACATACCATTAGTAATTTACAGAACAGTAAGGTTTCTTCCAGTTCAACAACTAATAAATGCAAGATTCAAAGAATTTTTATTTTTTTTACTGTGCATTAATTACACTGTGGACTAGTAAAAGTCCAATTAAAAAAAAAAAAATCAAATTTACCTTTTCTAGACTTTGAAATCGCACTGCTGTTCATGTTAAATTCCCATTTAGGAAAATACTGTATGTTTTTCTTTTTCTAACTTCAAATATCTCATTCTTAAGAAAATGAATGTAAGGTTTTGAAGAATTTAAAAACATAAAATACAAAGCTTCATTCATATGACGATCTATCATTCAGAAGAGAGAAACAAGTTACCTTACTGACTCCAACTTCAGGAATCTCAAGTGTGTGTCCAACACTTTTTTCTCTGAAAAGGCAAGTTGATATATAAAATCACAACAAATTAGAAATATGTGCATTTCACTAGAACTTTAAATACTATGCTTTCCTTCTGAGCTACTGGGGAGCTTTACAGATATAAACCACTGTGTTGCTCTATAGGCCATGTGAGTACTTGCTTCAGGTCCCTTCTTCCATCCATAAACTATACACAGTAGACAATAAACATATGATCAAGCTGTACCGTTAATTTTTTATCTATAAATTTGTTATTTCTATCTGAACGTTTATACTCATACAATGTCTGTAAATAATAGTCTGAACTCTGCATCTTTTACGCTTTTCAGTTGGTATTCAATACTCAATGCTGAAGTTGACTTCTTGGAAATGTTAAGCAATACAAGCAATGAGAGAGTAGCTGATATAATTTTTTTTTTAAATCAAAGATACTGCAGTAGGAGCAAGAATTTGTGTATTAGTTCCTTATACCAGGGATGAAGAAGCAACGCAGCTAGCAAAGGACTTACATGCAAAATACAAGAATTATCATTTGTTAATCTTCACAAAAAATGTACCTAGAACACTCAAGATGTAAGAACGAATCAAAAACACTTCAGCATTAGATAAGAGCAGTTGAAAAGGAGAAGTGGGGTTTTCAATAAATGTGGAAAAAAGCATTGATTCATCCCTAAATTCATCACCCACAATGAACAAATTTTGTTTTTTTTAATAGTAGAACTTAAAAAATACATACCAGCCATTTTAGTATTTAAAAATGATGAACCAACCCTACTGGAATTTTAAACGTGTTGAGGAACTCCAGAATATGTTTCCTCATGAGCCTGAATTTCTAAAGTGTGTTCTTCCATTTCTGAAAGTTATCAGTGGTTCTGAAAAAACGTTACTTACTTTCTAGAAAACAACTGTTTTCAAAGAATGACTTGCAGGTTACGCTGCCATTAGGGCTCAGACACAGGATCAAGTCATCATTAACAATCACTGACTGCTGAGCTAAAATTAACTGTGTATGCTATTATCACAGCCGTCGTGACGTTAAGTGACATGACCGAAATGTGGGCTAACCTAACTCCAGAGTACCTCACAACTTCTGCATGCTAGGAGACAAGCACAAAGAGTAGGGACAAGCAATCCTGACTGGCTTCCACAGCTTTCAAAGTGAGGTACAATTTCAGATATATATATATATATATATATATATATATATATATATATATATATATGTGTTATATATATATATATGTATATAGCAAATTCTACTCAATTTTACCTTCCAATTGTAGCAGGCTTCACAGCTGTGATAATATAAAGTGATCAGTCTGCAGAACTGGTGATCTTATTACAATCACTCTGATACAAGGAGGCCAGATCTTTTCTTCATCTGTAATTATATAAAAAAACCCAATACTGTTACTACCAACAAATTACAGTTTTATCCTATAGCCCATAGCTTTCAAATAACTGATAAACATGCAGCCATGATCTGGCTGAATCCTATGCAAATTTCAGAAAAATAAATGTATAACCACATCTGAGAAAACTTTGATGAGACTACTGCTTCAAAGGCTTTCTAACTGCATACTGAAGTATTAAAAAGGTTCACCTAATTCTCGTCATTTACATGTGCACAACCATTTAGTGAAAATAATAGAATATAAATACATTAATAAAAATTTCATACTGTAAATTTATGGGTCATTAGTGATAACAGAATACAATTTTAGTTTGAGAAAAGGCAGCCCCTATTTGTTCACCACATCTCAAACCAAATGCATACAGAACTCTGTATTTGATAACTCAAATGTCAAACTTATTTTACTAGCTTTTACTCTTATAGAACTATGTACCAATATAAGAAGTAAAAAATAATAGATGAGCCTACAGATACCTATGCTTTTTTGCACCAGTTAAGTAATTATATTCCAATGGTTCTATAATTCTGTTCTTGGGAAGTACATTTGCAAAAACTGTCTCCAGTGATGTCAGTTAGAAACAGATATGGATAGATGGGAAGACACCAGTTCACAAGGTACAAAGAGGTGAGAAACTGTCTCCAGTTTTTATTACTCCAGCATTATTGCAGAATTTATTAGAAAACAGCACGGGCAGTAAGTCTGTAAGCCTGATGAGAGCAAGCACATTTTGAATGGCATTAATCACTTAGAATATAAGTAGCTAAGTAAGTAAAGTAATGAGAACAGAAGAGACGAACTGACTATTTAACTGTGGAGCAGGGCAAAGGCTGCAGTACAGACTTCTAGAGGTTGTGTTTTAACTCTGTGCATTTGCTTACCTGTATCCTTTGCATAGACATAGTTACAATTGGCTGCATTACAGTTTTCACAGGGTTTGGGGGTTTGGTTTGTTTGGGTTTTTTTTTGTTTCTTTGGTGGTTTGTTGTTTTGTTTTGTTTTTTTTTTTCCCAAAAGACAGTTCAATTCTAGAACATCTCTGATACAGAACTGCATACAGATTTCCTCTCTATACCCATTTCTTGCAAGTTGCCACTGGAATACAAACTGGGATTTCAACTAGTACTGAGTACTCCATGCAGATCCTTTTCACCACAGTGGACTCACAATGACTGTTCATGTACAGTATCAAAGATATTATATATTTGTTGGAGTTAATATATGAAATTACTGTGAGTTCTGTACTAGAATCTCTATTTCATAACAGACTTTCTCTTCTCCTGTCCCTATGCTAATCTAAACAAATCTTATACCACCAGTGAGTTTCTACACAAGCACAGGATGCTATACCTCTAAAGAGCTTTTACAAATACATCACTACTTCTGTGCAAGTAAAAAGAAAGAAACAAATGCTACTAACATATATATAACTTCTTAATTCAAAGTATCTTAAGACACGTGCTTTTATGTATTCATTTTTTTTAAATTATCCAGACTGTTTTCCTGTAATTAGTTCTTAATGGAGTCCTGTAAAAATACTGTAATATCATACATAAAAGCCATAATAATTCACCTTCATTTTCTGAGTCTTCTGAATAAGCAGTTTCTTCACTTGTTACTTCATCCTCACTGCTGTATGCTTCACACTCAGAATCTGTAATTTCACCTTCTTCTGGCTCACTCTCTGTGTCTCCTGTTCTCCTGTCATCTGCATGTGCTGCCGCATCCGGTGTACTTTTGCAAGAATGTGAATTTATATTGTCTGTAGAAATAGATTCTTTGGCTGTTAGACTGTTTTGTGGTTCTGTGTCCATTTAGTCTTCTTTCTTATGCTTGGAGACTCCTCTTCTTCAGTAGAACTTAGCTGCTCAGCAGTGGAAAAGCAATTCAGAATGCTAGATGATTTCTGCTCTTCTGTGTCCAGATCCTGGAGGGGAGTTACAGAATGTTACATTCTTTACAGATCGAGTTATTCTGAAGTCTGCTATCAGCCTGGAAGTAAATTCTTCACTAGGAAGAATTATTTTTACAACTATTAAGAAACAGTTTAAGATTTCCAGGAAGCTTTGTATATGCAGTCAAGAGAGCATTTCAGTAGAAAC
Source organism: Melopsittacus undulatus (assembly GCF_012275295.1). Taxonomy (NCBI): domain Eukaryota; kingdom Metazoa; phylum Chordata; class Aves; order Psittaciformes; family Psittaculidae; genus Melopsittacus; species Melopsittacus undulatus. The sequence continues at coordinate 17,697 of NW_022994604.1, forward strand.
ATTTTCACGTCCTGTTAGGCATGACTGACAGAGACCATCTTCTATGTGGGAGACTGCATTCTTCTTCTAAACTTCACTTACTGCCTCCTCTTTTCTCACACAAAACTCAAGATCCTTGTCCTCACTTTCAAACTGGTACAACAGCATCTTGAGTATTTTTCCATTTTGACTTTATGACACTTACTTCTGTCCCTCTCTCACTCAACTGTGGCAACTTGTTTAAAAGTTCTTTAACTGATCTTCATCATATCTTCCTCCTGGTTTTGTCTTCTTCTCACATTTTCCCACAGTGGGTCCAGAATATTCTGGAATGCCCACCCATGCTTGCCTAATCACCTGTTCTTCCTCCTTTCAGAATTTAAACTTTAAAAAAAGCCTTTCATACAAGATACTGGAGAGAATTTAGTTTATGCTATGTGAAAACAGTTCTACTGAGTATCCATTTTGTACTGCAACAAATTTCTCCACTGAATAACAGACAGATAAGATCCTTACCACTAGCATTTCATCAGCAGAAAAAAAGAACATCAACATTTTTTAAAGTGAGAAATCTAAAATGTCAAAATGTCATAATAATTTTGTCAGAGTAATTTTTACCTTGAAAATTTAATTCTCAATCTATTTACCTATTAATCTATGCTCATCTCAGGAAAAAAAAAAAAAAAAAGAAGAAAAAGGAAAAGAAAAATGAACACAAATGGTTTGGCTTGAAAAGATAAATAAAAAAACCTCTCATATTTTTAATTATTTACCATCTTAAATTCAAAATGAACGCATTCAGTTGCCGTGAACTGTACCAAACGCTGCAGCACATCAGTTAAAAAAAAACAACAAAAAATTTAACTTTTTTCAGTGAGTTCTCATATAGAGTATTTGATATTTCAAGATACATGCATTAATGTGAACGTTAATATCATGGAAATAAAAGCACTTTCAATTTTCAGAATTGTAAAAACCTCTTCGTTGGCATGGGTGTAAGACAAACACAAGAATCCCTTTGAGCCCACCAGTCCAGCTGTTGGATACAACTTTACAGTGTACTTTTGAAATACTTTCAGTAAGATGGCAGATTGTCAGGAAAACCCATCACATTTTAAAAGACTTCATGCTTTAACTGAAAGACTGTTGATTTGGTTAGGGTTTCTCCACAATGTACTAGCTGTCCTCCTGGAGTCCTCTGAAGTATCAAGACAAGGAAGGAAAAGGATGTTTATTTTAAATAAAAGATACAGTAATCTTGCCAAAAGTAATCTTTTGGCAAATCTGATTTCACTTTTATGAGTGACTTTTTCCAGTGTATTTTTCCTTGTCTACATGTTTGGTATATATATTAGACTGATATCCAATACACCAACGTGCTCTGCAAATCTATTTTTTCCTGTAATACTGTGACCTATCAAAGTTTTACTCATGCACTCTGAAAGCAGAAACTAAATGGTCTACTCAAATCACAGCTGAAGCAGAGCAAGAGATGGCTGTGACGCACTGATGCCCAAGTATAATACTCCACACATTCAGGTCTTTCTCCACAGTGAACCCAGTGATACTAATTTTTGGTATCACTTCAGATATTCTACATTACAAAATAAAAAGTTGCTGTTTCAAAAACCTGGTTACTAAAGAGTACACTTTCTTCCAGGTTGAAAACAGGAATTAAAAAAAAACTTTATAGACAGACGAAGCATTCTGCACATACAGTCTGCCAATATGACCATTAAACCAGTTCTCAGCTGTTTTATTTTTTCCACTATTGCTACAATCAACTGTTAGGAAAGTAAACAAACTAAGTAGCTCTGTTAAAGACTGATAAAAATGTAATCTTCACATTTAGAAATCCCTGTACAAAACTGAGGATTTAAAAATTGCATTCCTAAAGAATATGGATTTTAATCATGTTATGATTTTATGATGTTATGACCGCCTGATCAAGAAGACTTTGGATGAAGCACTCCATAGACAGACAGGAACACCGTCACACTCACAGGCCCTTGTCCTCATGGGGGACTTCAACCACCCTGATATCTGTTGGAGGGACAGTACGGCCCGGCACAAGCAATCCAGGAGGTTCCTCAATTGTGTGGAAGACAACTTCCTTCTGCAAGCAATAAAGGAGCCAACAAGGAGAGGCGCCGTGCTTGACCTTGTGCTCACCAACAGGGAGGGGCTCATTGGAAATGTGATGCCTCAGGGCAGACTTGGCTGTAGTGATCACAAGATAGTTGAGTTCAAGATCCTCAGACAGTGAGAAGAGCGTGCAGTAAGCTCACTGCCCTGGACTTCAAGAGAGCAGACTTTGGGCTCTTCAGGAACCTGCTGAGTAAGATTCCATGGGATATAGCCCTAGAGAGCAAGGGGGCCCAAGACTCTTGGTTAATATTCAAGGATCACCTGCTACAAGCTCAAGAGTGTTGCATCCCAACTAGAAGGAAGTGCAGCAGGAGGGCCAGGAGACCTTGGATGGATAAGGAGCTACTGAGGAAACTTCAAAGGAAAAAAAGAGGCTTATAAAAAGTGGAAGCAAGGACAGGCAGCCTGGCAAGAATACAGGGATGTTGTCCAGGAAGCTAGGGACCAGGTTAGGAAAGCTAAGGCCCAGTTAGAATTAAACTTGGCTAGGGATATGAAAGATAACAGGAAGGGATTCTATACATATACTGCAAATAAAAGATAGACTAAGGACAATGTAGGCCCCCTCCAGAAACTTTCAGGAGAACTGGCTACACAGGACTTGGAGAAGCCTGAGGTCCTGAATGAATTCTTTGCCGCAGTCCTCACTGGCAAAGGTTCTGACCACACCACCCAAGTCCTGGAAGGCAGATGCAAGGGACTGTGAGAATGAAGACCTTGGACCCACTGTAAGAGAGGGTCTGGTTCAAGACATTTTAAGAACCTGAACCTGCACAAGTCATAGAATCATTGAACAGTTAAGGTTGGAAAGGACAGTCAACCGTATTCTGGGCTGCACCAAAAGAAGCGTAACCAGCAGGTCGAAGGAGGTGATCCTGCCCCTCTACTCTGCTCTCATGAGACCTCACTTGGAGTATTGTGTGCAGTTCTGGTGTCCTCAACATAAAAAGGACATGGAACTGTTGGAACACGTCCAGAGGAGGCCACGAGGATGATCAGGGGACTGGAGCACCTACTGTATGAAGACAGGCTGAGAAAGTTGGGGGCTGTTCAGCCTGGAGAAAAGAAGGCTGCATGGAGACCTCGTAGCAGCTTTCCAGTATCTGAAGGGGGCCTATAAGGATGCTGGGGATGGACTCTTCATAAGGAACTTTAGTGATAGCACAAGGGGTAATGGGTTAAAACTTCAACAGGGGAAGTTCAGAGTGATACAAGAAGGAAGTTCTTTACTGTGAGGGTGGTGAGGCACTGGAATGGGTTGCCCAGGGAAGTTGTGAATGGTCCATCCCTGGTGGTATTCAAGGTCAGACTGGACAGAGCCTTGGGTGACCTGGTTTAGTGGGAAGTGTCCCTGCCCATGGCATGCCATGGTTGGACCTAGATTATCTTAAGATCCTTTAGAACCCTAACTACTCTATGATTTCACAGGTCTGCATTAAAATACTCATCTTGGTGACGTCTGAAGATTAAGGCTGGGATGCTGAGTGGGGATGCTAAAATTCTTAAAGCATTTGAGGTGGTCTTTACTTGTGCTGGAGAAATCCTTTTGCACTATATATGATTACAAGTACTTACACAGAACATATGTAACATGTAACTATGCAAACAGCACCTAATATCTTGCGTCCACATAGCCACCGCTTAAAAAACCAAGCAACTGGCAGTAAACAGAATATTCAGTAAATACCATCCTGAATGACCTACCAAATATTAGCAATGCACTTTATTTCTCTTTGCCAGGATATTTTATCATTCATCCCAACTCAAGGAATCATAGAATCAACTAGATTGGAAAGGACCTTTAAAATCACCAAGTCCAACCTTTACCCTAGAACTGCCACATCTATCACAAAACTACTAAGGGCCTCATCTATCCATTTTTTGAACACTTCCAGGGACAGTGATTCCACCACTTCCTTGGGCAGCCTGTTCCAACACCTGGGCACCCTTCAGTGAAGAAATTTCTCATATCCATTCTAAACCTCAACTGGCTCAGCCTGAGGTCATTACATCTTGTCCTGTTACTTGGCAGAAGAGATTGATGCCCACATCACTCTCTCCTTTCAGGTAGCTGTAGAGTGATACGGTCCCCCCCTGAGCCTTCTCTTCTCCAAGCTAAACAATCCCAGTTCTTTCAGCTGTTTCTCATCACACTTGTGCTCCAGACCCTTCACCAGCTTTTTTGCCCTTTTTGAACCAGTTCCAGCACCTCAATGTCTCCCTTGTAGTGAGAGACCCAGAACTGAACACAGGATTTGAGGTGCAGCCTCACCAGTGCCCAGCACAGGGGGATGGTCACTGCCCCAGCCCTGCTGGCCACACTATTGCTGATACTGGCCAGGATGCCATTGGCCTTCTTGGCTACCTGGGCACAAGCTGGATCATGTTCAGCTCCGTCAATCAGCATGCCCAGGTCCTTTTCCATGAGCAGCTTTCCCACTCTTCCCCAAGCCTGGAGCGTTGCATGGGCTGTTGTGACCCAAGTGTAGGACATGGCACTTTGTCTTGTTGAATCTCGTATCATTTGCCACAGCCCATATATCCAGCCTTCTAGATCCCTCTGCAAGAGCCTTCCTGTCCTTCAGCAGGTCAACACTCCTAGCCAACTTGGTGTCATCTGCATAATTACTGAGGATTCATTCAATCCCCTCATCCACATCATCAGTGAAGACATAAACAATACTGGCCCTAACACCAAGGCTTGAGGGACACCACTAGATGTGACACCATTTACCACCACCCTTTGGGCTCTGCCATCCAGCCATCTTTTACCCAACGAAAAACATACCTGTCCAGGGCATGAGCAGCCAGTTTCTCCATTTCCAATACAGAACTCTCACAATACAGTATACAAAGTATGCAAGTACACACTTATTATAACCATGCTTTCTACACCACTGTATTAGGCACATACACATTCCTTTCTGTGCTGCTTTGCCTAATATATCTAAATAGTCAGTAGACCTACCCTAACAGTCACATGTTGGATACAGATGACCTCTGTGTGATTCAGCTTTGAGAAACTTTTTATCTGTTGGGTATCACCACATGATCTCTGATTTTTCTCTCATGAAGCATGAATAAAATTGAGAAGTAGGATGACTCTGCTCCATAATAAACTACTTCTTGACTACAGGGTCGAGTTAGTTTGCATTTCAGCAAAATAAAAAGACAGTCAAAGGTGCAAGTGAAATCAGGATTTTTATGTATCCCATGAGGACTGATCTTGTAAGAATTACAAATCATGCTAATGTGACTGGAATTGATGGTTTTGCTTTATAAAAAATAGGCCACAAACTACCAATTACAACAACCCTCTGAAATGCAGACTGACAATCTTAAAAACATACATGAATGATTATAGTCACAAATATTTTAATGAAAAATTTAAAGTATTTTAAGCACTTAGCTATACTTTTTGCCTTACTGTGACAGAGCAAGATATTCTATCTTTCGAAACTTCGTATTTTTCTGTATTACGCCTGAAGGGGGCCTACAGGGATGCTGGGGAGGGACTACTCATTAGGGACTGTAGTGATAGGACAAGGGGTAACGGGTTGAAACTTAAACAGCAGATGTTTAGACTGGATATAAGGAAGAAATTCTTTACTGTTAGGGTGGTGAGGTACTGGGTTGCCCAGGAGGTAGTGAATGCTCTATCCCTGGCAGTGTTCAAGACCAGGTTGGATGAAGCCTTGGGTGATATGGTTTATTGTGAGGTGTCCCTGCCCATGGCAGAGGGGTTGGAACTAGATGATCTTGAGGTCCTTTCCAATCCTAACTGTTCTATGATCAACATGCATGTTCATGCAATCCATCAGCATGCCTACAAATTAGAATTTAACCGTGAGCATATATATAACTAGCATATATAACTAGCTTAATTTTAAGTGCACTGTTTAAACTACTGTTTTATAAATCAATTTCTTTTGTATAAAACATACAAGTATGTACAAATACAACTTTTCAGAAATGTGTAGTCTGTTGCTTCTTCATTTGCTAGTTCAGCAGATGATTTAATGGAATCATGAGCACTCAGCTTTCTAAACTAAATGGCTGAATATTAGAACTTTAGCACTGACTCTCTCAATTTGAAATATTAATCTTAAAAAAAAGTATTTTACTAAAACATTTTCAAACATTTTTAAATAGCTTTCACTCAGATGACTAAGCTTTACTTGCTAGCACTGTTTCACAAGTACTTCAGTTACTTTTTCCACCCTACACAATACTTTAATTTCCAATGCAAAAAAAGTCTGATTAAAAGCCAGAAAAAGAGCAAAGCTCTTTCTGTATCATAAAGAAGCCTTTCTAAACACAGGAGGATAGCTCCGAAAAGACAGGAAACATAAATTTGCCTTACTTAAAGAATGCATAGTTTGTTTAGTTAGGACACTGTACATTAACACAGTAATGCTAACTATGTCTCTTGCCAAATATTCTAGAATTGTCATCAAAGTTTTCTTCAGATGTTTTACCTATACAGTGTTTCAAATATATTTCAAAGTTACTTTGTAGATAAACTGATTTTGGTCAATAGCTTCCAAAAACATAGCTCCCTTAGGAAAATAGGTATCTTAGATATTAGTTTTTCCTTTAATAAAAGTATCAAGATTAAAGGTAAACATCCACAGACTAATGTATCTGTTATCTCAACTCTACCTTCACCAGAAGCTGCAATCCAAAAGAAGAAATCTTCAGATTAGCCATGGTTTCTGTCAACTGACGTACCTAAAGATGGGACGAATATCAGCAAAAGTAAACTACACATGATTAAAAAAAAATTAAAAAAAAAAAAAAAATCACTGCTTGAAGAGTTCTAAGGGAAATACTACTACGAAAGCCTTGTCTCTCCTACAGAAGGAGATAGGACATATCTATAATGGAACAGAACATGGCAGAAGTTAATTTTGAGCATCATGCTGAAATACAATTTACTAGTAGTTTAAGACTAAACTGCAAAACAGTTTCTGGGAAGAAAATGGCATATGGCAGACTCTGCATCTAAATTTTGCTGCGTATTTCTAATGTCACCAGTACAACAAGCAGAACTATGTGATCACATACGACACATAGTCTATTATCCAGCCTATATAGGCAGCACTGGATCTTGATATTGGGCCAGGGATCACGATACATTTATGCAACCTCATGGTTGTTTTTAATTTTTTTTAATTTTTTTAAACTTTTCCAAATTTGCTTATGTAAAGGCTTTTCTTGTACAGCAGATCACATGGTATTTCTTGCCCCACTTTTTTTCAGTATTCCACTACAAAGAGGTATCAGAACTGAACTGTATGCCCAAAAGTTCCAATGTATTCCACCAATCCTTTTATGTGAGCTGCACAGAGGCTACTTAATACTTCAAGCCAGCAAATAAAATCCTCGTCCATCTATTAAAAGCAAGCATGTGGGCAGCATGCTTAGTTTCATAAGTCAAAAGAAAACTATTTGTAATACAGAAGTTTGTGACTGAGAAGACTCTCTTTACACGAAATACTTGTATAAATCAGGAACATTCCTCAGGAGATACTAATCACCGGGAGTTACTTTCTGCTTTTTTGTTTTTTACAATTAGAAGTACATTCATTTTAGAAGACACTCACTAGTATTTTCTGTTTTGTAGTGCAGCTTGTTAAAAATACAGTAATATTTTAACACATTATTCTTCAGATCCTCAGATGTATGTTGCTTTTTCAAGAATGCTGCAATATTGGTGGAGACTACACTTGCCAGTTCTGTATTTCTAAGCACCCCAACTTGCTACTCATAAATAGATACTATATGTAACATAGCTGAGTACTCTAAATTCTTCACAATAGCTACATACTAAACCACAACTAAAAAATCCTCCTATGACCAGAAATAGGGTTAACAGATTAGCCCAGTTACCATCTTTTAGATTGAAAAAATGTATTAATTTTGGTTTAAACATAATAAATCATTCAAAATTCACATACAATTTCTGTAAAAACTATATAGCTATCAGTACCATCCACACAGAAATATCTGCTGTAATAATATATACATGTAGCTGATAAATTTTCATATTTCTTTTATTTGTCTACTTCTAAGTAATACTGCATATCTATCAAAACTTGCTTATATTAACTCTTTAACTGGAAAAGAAAGAAAAGTTTTGTGAGTGTTTTATGTACTTGAGATTCTAGAACTACTGTTCACTGTCTTTCCTTGTTTCACATGCATATTCTAGTAAACCACCTCATCTTCATTTAGGCATAATGAAATTCAAGGGTGTATGACATATTCCCATAATTAGCCTGTGGTATTGCTTTATTTACCACTATTACTGGTCCACAGACCAGGCAATAAATTAAACTGTTCTCCAACTTGTACTGGCTATAGAAAGTCAAGTAAAACATACTTCCCAGAAATTATGGAAGGAAAAAGGAGAAGGCTGTGCCTAAGTGTTTCAGAAAAACATTTCAATAGACAACTCTTCAACACAATGTCCTACTTAAAACCAGACATTCTGGGGTTTGTTTCAGGATGTAAATAATGCAGTAACTAGCATGAACTAATTAGTGACTTTTCCAATACCTCACTAAACTGAACAACAGTAATATTGCCAAGAAACACCAAGCATCTCTGAACTGGATTGTGCATCATATTTTTTTTTGTTTTATAACAGAAAAAAATTAAGATCTGTTAGAATAAAAGATTAATCTTTATACTGATGTAACTTTTTTTTTAAACTAAGGAACAAATTTCTTACAGGATTAAGAACCACATAAGAATGAACTGAGCATGTAAAACAGGACAGGTTCTTTGTTTTGTCTAAATCTAACAGTTATGTAAATGATATTTACAACAGACATTATTTTCCTTTTTGAAATTTAAAGAGTAATTTTTTTTATTTTGTACGCTCCCATTTTTTGTTTTAAAAAAAGTAGAAAAGGTCTTGATTCTTACTATGACACTAACCTTCACTTACTGTTGACAGACACAAAGATCTGTGTACTAATCAATATGACTTAAAAGTTTTTTCTGTTATCTTGTTGGTCAAACAAATTAATTCAAAATAAATCAAAGTATTCTGCTCACTATCAGTAGAACACATCAGAAAGTGGATGCCTACTTCCTACCTTATGACTGTGAAAGCTTCACCACAAGAGTTGTTTAACAAACCATCTATATAAAAAGTATTGTATCAACATAAATTAAGCTAAAGACAAGCATCTATTTCTAGAAAAATCAAATGACAGAAGCAGACTCTGACTGGATCCCAAAAAGTAGACAATGTTATTTGTCAGATCAGAGCAAACGTGCCACAGACCATTTATAAATACACTTGTGTATTTTGGTAAGTATGTAACAGTTGACAAGACTAAATTTAGGAGATTTATTAACTGCATTATACAATAATGCAATTAAACCCTTATTTCTACTAGCTTTCGATTCTGCTTTCCTGATGCATGATGAACAAAGTTCTGTATTAACAATGCCTTTTGAGAGTGACAGAATGCTAATCCAGCAGTTGTACACAACCTGCCCAGAAGCTGGATGCTGGTAAAACTCCTAGTTTCAACTGTGTTAGCTCCTCTCTCTGAAATCTAAATGATCATTATAATTACTGTTGCTATGCATACACCTCAAGCTTTCAGAACAGAGTGGTTTACATGAAGTTTTCTCAGAGAAGAAACTCCCACATCAGCTATAATCACACAATCATAGGATGATTGAGTTTGGGAGGGACCTTAAAGATCCTCTAGTTCCAACCCCCCTGTCATCTGGAGGGACACCTTCCGCTAGACCAGGTTGCTCCAAGCCCCATTCAACCTGGCCTTAAACATCGCCAGGGATAGGGCATCTGTTTATTTATAAAATCTGCAGTCAATCCACTACCACTATCCATTTAACCTACCTTCACTGGTTCTTAATGTAAACAGTTTCCATTTTGAAATCTTTCACAAGATCTCAAGTTCTGATACAAAATTTTCAAACTTGGTACTGGCGCTACGTAACTGTTATGTAAGAAAGAGTACCTGGGCACTAATACGATTACTTCAGATTTCAACCTATCAGCTTGACTGAGGCCCACATAATGGAATTATGCATTGAATAATAAGGCTTCAGTCCCTTACAGTGATAATTTATTAAGATCTACAGCTTATCCATGCACTGTGGACAACAAAAATGTATTGAACAAATAAAACAGCGATAAGAGAACATAATATGCAAAGAATTTGAACTTCACAGATGTTTCCTCAATCCTAAATGATGTTAGAGATACAGTAAAATGTCAATGGCGTGAGCTTTGGAATAAAATCACAAAGAAGTGGTGGTGTGTGCATGTGTTTCCAAACTTTTAGTCAGTTTTTGATTCACCATATGAATTTAAAAAAAAAAACCAACCAACCAACCAGAACAAAAAAACACCAACAAAAAAAAAAACACAAGCCAAAGCCCCCAAACCAAGACACTGAGGTAATACTGACATTCTGATGTAAATCCAGCCCACACAATCCCTGAATTCATTCTGGTGTGGTTGCTGGACATTCAATTTTAGGGATCTATACAGTTGTACCGTAATAAAATAACATTGAAAAAGTGAGGGGATTGAAGTTTTGAGTTCCATCCTTAATCACTCAATGGAAAACTATTTGAACACTTATCACACATTAGCAACCTGCTGTATACAGTTTAAGGATGTTTGAATCCTTCAGAAATAAGCATACATCTTCAGCATAAAACTAAACCCCACATGATAAATTGCATCATGAAAAAAAGCCCTAGGTTTTGTGATTTCTCTCTGTCAGTTCTAATGTTACCTTATGGTCATTTGCAGTAATCCGCTCTGGCTCTTTTCTCTTCTTTTTCCCTTTTTTATCCCTGGTGTGCTGAGTACCAGAGGTCTGATAAGACTGCAGATCCACTCGTGAATGAAACTGGTATCGGCCACTTTCCACATCACAGTAGTAATAAATTCCAGTTGCTGGATCATAATATAGTTGATTTTCCTTTATAAGGACCAAGTAACAGTGTTATCATCATTTCATTAAATACACTCATCAAAGAGATACCTACTTAATAAGGAACCATATACTAAGTTTAAAAAAAAAACAAACCAAACCAAAATTCAAATGTGGTGGCTTGACAAGGGCTGACTACCTGGTGGCCTGTCCAGCCAGGCTCTTCAATCCTCCTCCTCACCAGGACCGGAGAGACCACAAGATGAAAAGCTCGTAGGTCAAGAAGACAGGGATATCACCCTCAAGGGCAAGCCAGATTCAATTTGGTGAAAATAAACTGACTGAAATCATTGAACAACTAATTTTCATTACTATTCACCTTCAGTAACATGTTTTTCAAATCAAAGTCAGTTTCGATCTTAGTTCTTTGCTCACATCAACTTTTACTACTAAAACTTTTTCAAGAGAGAAAAACACCAAGGGTTTTGAAAATAATCCTTACCGAATTATAGTAGAATCCAGTACTGTGGTCATAATACAGTCCTGTATTTTCATCATAAATAAATCCGGTTTGTGAAACAGCAGCTTCAGCAGCAGCTCTCAAGCTCTCTGCCAAAGAACCCTCTGGCAATGAAGTATCTTCTGCTTCCTGATACCAGAAAGTAACAAATTATATTTTCTTCCAAAAATGAGCACTTTACAATACCCTATTTTAAATAAAACACATTAGTGTTTGATGGACTTGGGACTGTTTCAATAGTTATTAAACAAGAAGACAAAAATCTAACTGTAGTTTACTGATAAACTCCTACTGTGTCTTTTCCCCAACCTTTACTCAGAAGTAGCCGTGATGAGCAACATACGCAGCAAGTTTCTTTCAGTACATTCCTGAAAAAGATTTCTTCTTTGCTCCATTTCAGTTGCTAGATGCTAAGGCACAAAATCAGCTAAGCTGCTGGATAACAGAATGAAGAAAAAAACCACAAAAAAATAGCCACATAACCCCCCCCCCCCCAACAACTTCCTTTCTGTCTCTGTTGTCTCCTTATATCAGTGGAAGAAAAGAAAAAGTACATTTCAGATAGTTAGCATGACCATCTTGAACATACCCTACTGATTTAATGCCATGCTTCCAGGCTATGTAGGACATAGTTTTTTTCTGTTTGTGTTCTTTTTAAACAAATCTAGGATTATGTTACACTCGGAACATACTACAGAAAGAAACTA
>NW_022994605.1:0-29973 GCF_012275295.1 Melopsittacus undulatus
TGGTTTCTAGTCTTCATAGAAGGAATAATTGACTTCAGCTGTATATAATAACAGCATAATACACATCATAATTTGGGCAAGTGATGGCTTTGCAACAGGGTTCTATAATTTCAGTGTGACATTTTCATTTATCAGAGAAGGAAAAAGGAATTACGATTTTTACTAAACATAGAAAAGACTTTCTCTTTAAAATATCCTGAACACAAAAAAAAAAAAAACAAAAACATAAAACAGATCTGGAAGTTTGCACTGTATGGCTGTAGTCAATACCTAAAGAACTGTTACATCATATGCATCATTGTGGGTTAATCCAGCCTGTTACTCAGTACACACACTGCTTGCTCACACCCCTCTTTCCCCTGCCTTTGTGCGATGGGGTGGAATCAAGTAATGTATAACCCCACAGGCTGAGGTGAGAAAGTTTAAGTAACTAAAGTACAGTATACTACTGCGATCGACTGACAATGATAATGGAATAATGAGGTAAGAGGTTATAAAAGGGAAAAAAAGCCAATAAGCACAAGTGATGCACTATACAATTCCTCACCATGGGCTGACGTTTACTCAGCTCGACCTCAGCAGTGATAGCTCTTTTCCAGTAACTCCCTCTAGTTACAAAGCATGCCATGCTGTGGTATGGAATATTGCTTTGGATATTTTTTGGTCAAGGGACCTCTTTCTGTTGTCTCTGGCTTCTTGTGTCCCTCCTCAATGGCTAGAGCACAAGAGACAGAAAAGTCCTTGATTTGGGTAAGTGCTATGGGGCAGCAACCAAAACATTCAGTGTGTTTATTAGCATTATTCTCAGACTAAAAAACACAGCCAAAACACAGAACTGTGTCTCTACTAGGAAGAAAATTCATAGAATCATAAGAATCATAGCATAGTTAGGGTTGGAAAAGGACCTTAAGATCATCTAGTTCCAATCCCCCTGCCATGGGCAGGGACACCCCACAACTAAACTATATCACGCAAGCTCTGTCCAAACTGGCCTTGAAACCCTCCAGGGATGGAGTGTTCGCAGCTCACTGGGCAACCCATTCGAGTACCTCACCACCCTCACAGTAAAGAATTTCTTCCTTATATCCAATCTAAATTTCCCCTGTTTAAGTTTCAACCCATTACCCCTTGTCCTGTCACTATAGTCCCTAATGAATAGTCCCTCCCCAGCATCCCTGTAGGCCCCCTTCAGATACTGGAAGCTGCTAGAGGTCTCCACGTAGCCTTCTCTTCTCCAGGCTGAACAGCCCCAACTTTCTCAGCCTGTCTTCATATGGGAGGTGCTCCAGTCCCCTGATCATTCTCGTGGCTCTCCTCTGGACTTGTTTCTAACAGTTCCATGCCCTTTTTATGTTGAGGACACCAGAACTGCACACAATACTGCAAGTGAGGTCTCACAAAGCAGCAATACAGGGGCAGGATCACCTCCTTGGACGTGAAGCAGCCCAGAATACGGTTGGCTTTCTGGGCTGTGAGCACACACACTGAAGCTGCTGTCACCAACCACCTTGTTGTTTTTCATGTGCCTTAGCGTACCTTCTAGGAGAATCTGCCCCAAGATTTTTGCCAGGCACAGAGTGAGACTGACTGGTCTGTAGTTCCCCGGGTCATCCATTTTCCCCTTCTTGAAAATGGGGGTTATATTTCCCTTTTTCTAGTCGTTGGGAACTTCACCTGACTGCCATGATTTTTCAAATATGATGGCCAGTGGCTTTGCAACTACATTTGCCAGCTTCTTCAGGATCCGCAGATGGATTTTATCAGGTCCCATGGGCTTGTGTACGTTCAGGTTCTTAAGATGGTCTGGAACCAGATCCTCTTGTACTATGTTCTTCATACTCACAGTCCCTGCATCTGCATTCCAAGACTTGGCTGGTGTGGTCAGAGGATTTGCCAGTGAAGAACGAGGCAAAAAAAGTCAGTAAGAACTTTAACCTTCTTCCAAATCCAGGATAGCCAGTTCTCCTGAGACCTTCCAGAGAGGGCCCACGTTGTCCCTTGGCTGTTTTTCAGCCACTACATACCTATGAAATCCCTTCCTGTTACCTTTAACATTCCTTGCCAGGTTTAGCTCTAACTGGTCCTTACCTTTCCTAACCCAAGTCCCTAACTTTCCGGATAACATCCCTGTATTCATCCCAGGCCACTTGTCCTTGTTTCCACCTTTTATTAGCCTTTTTTATCCAGTGAATTTTTCTCAGCAGCTCCTTATCCATCCAAGGAGGTCTCCTGACCCTCCTGCTGCACTTCCTTCTAGTTGAGATGCAACATTCCTGAGCTTGTAGCAGGTGATCCTTGAATATCAACCAAGAGTCTTGGGCCCTCTTGCCCTCTAGGGCTATATCCCATGGAACCTTGCTAAGCAGGTTTCTGAAGAGGCCAAAGTCTGCTCTCCTGAAGTCCAGGGCAGTGAGCTTGCTGCACGCTCTTCTCACTGTCCTGAGGACCTTGAATTCAAACATCTTGTGATCACTGCATCCAAGACTTCCCTGGAGAGTCACATTTCCAACGAGCCCTTCCCTGTTGGTGAGCACTAGGTCAAGCAGGCACCTCTCCTCATCGGCTCCTTTACTGCTTGCAGAAGGAAGTTGTCTTCCACACAATCGAGAAACCTCCTGGATTGCTTGTGCCGGGCTGTACCCTCGCCCCAACAGATGTCAGGGTGGTTGAAGTCCCCCATGAGAACAAGGGCCTGCGAGTGTGAGGCTTTTCTATTTGTCTGTGGAGTTCTTCATCCACAGGATCCTCTTGATCAGGCGGCCTGTAACATATCCCCACAGTAATGTGTCCCATCACCGATTTCCTCTTAACTCTGACCCACAAACTTTCTGTTAACTGATCACCTGTCCCCAGACAGAGTTCCATACTCTCCAGCCTATCCCTAACATAAAGGGCAACTGCCCCTCCCCTCCTACAGGGCTTGTCTTTTCTAAAAAGCCTGTAAACTTCCATTCCAACACTCCAGTCAAAGGAGCCATCCCACATGTTTCTGTGATGCCTATCATGTCATAGCCCCGTAGATGTGCCCACATCTCTAATTCCTCTTGTTTGTTCCCCCTGCTACGGGTATTTGTATAGAGGCATCTGATCCAAGCTCCAAATGAAGCCGGCTCAGTGGCTGGAGTGGCTAGAATATTACTACATTGCTCAGAGTATTTACTATAGGTGCTGGCAACTGACTGGGTATGTTGGGATGGAATGATGCTCCCCTCCCCCAACACATCTAGTTTAAAGCATCCTTGAAAGTCTGGCAAGCCTCCCAGCAAAGCCACTCTTCCCCTTCTTATCAGAGCAGTTCCACCAGCCCCCAGTAGGCCTGGCCTACAAATGTGGGCCCCATGTCCAAGACACCCAAACCCCTGACTATGACACCACCCTTTTAAGCATTTATTAACCTGTCCAATTCTCCTTGCCTTTGGAAGGTCCTTCCCTGTGTCTTGGAGAATTGTCAAAAAGAGTATCTGAGCTCCAGAACCCCTGACCACCTCTCCCAGAGCTCTGTAGTCCTTCTTTATACTCCTTAGGCTACTACTATCTATATCGCTAGCACCCACATGTATCACTAGAAGCGGGGAATAGTCCATGGGACTTGCTAGAGCAGGCAGCCTCTCCGCAACATCCCTGATCCATGCCCCAGGGAGGCAACACACCTCACTTGTAACCGGGCCAGGCCGACAGATGAGCGCTTCTGTCCCTTTCAAGGCAGAGTCACCTACTACTACAACCACCCGCTTTTTCCTGGCGGCACTAGTAGAGATCTTCTGTAACAGTGCACTTGCCGGCTGTTTCTGGTGCATTTCCTCATCAGCCCCCTGCAGGACAGCAAAGCAGTTCTGGCTGGGTACAGCAGATTTAGGATGAAGCCCCTTGCTTTTAATTGCTCTCTTTCTCCTTGTTTTTTTTTCTTACTAATTCCCAGCTTACAGGGTTAACAGCCTCCTTCTTTCCTCCATGAGTTAGAGGGGAATCTTGAGGCCCCTGTGCTGTTTGGTCCTGGAGCAAGCAGTCCTGCTTCCTCTCAGCTTCCCTGACATCTTGCAGCTTACTGACAGCATCCCGTAGCTCAGCCACCTGCAGGAAGAGGATCTCCATCAGGGAGCAGCGAGTGCAGCCCTGCCCATTGTGCACCTTTCCCTCACAAGACCAGTGCAGACTCTCTCTACACTGCGAGCTCTGCACCACAGCCTCCCCTCTTACGGGCTCTGTCTGGGTGCCTACACTGGCCACCGTCAGGGCAGCCAGTGCAGGGCTCCCAGACCGGGCCCTGGTCATATGGCAAGTGCTTACCATCCCGCTCTCCTGCCTGTGAACTGCCACGTAAACTGTCTCGACCCACTCTGTTTGCCTGCTCTGTTTGCCATGCTCTTGGTCGCCGTGCTCCCTGGGTAGATTTTTAACCACTCACAGTTGGTGCCACTCCTCCTGGCTCAGCCCCTGGTGAGTCAGCTCCTCCCGTGAGCTGAGCTGCTGGCTCCTGGGCAAGTCCTGTTGAGGACGTGAGGCTCCCTCCTCAGTGGCTCCTGTTGCTCTCAGGTGAGGCTCCTGGACACTGATCTCCTCCCAGCTTAAATAGGACATGCACATAAAAATTTACTTAATGGTCTATAACAGGCCATGTTGTCTCTTTATGCTTTTTATGTCTCTGTAGTTGTTGTGTCCAAATAAAAAATTGACTCTTGTCAAGGTCAGCATAATTAAGTTTCTAATTATTTTATGATATAATGCAAAAAAATTAATGAGTATTCATTAATGAGTTCGCTTCTATATGACTTTTTAGTACATTCTTTATCGGAGGTAATAATATATTCCCAAGAAATATAATTT
Source organism: Melopsittacus undulatus (assembly GCF_012275295.1). Lineage (NCBI taxonomy): Eukaryota > Metazoa > Chordata > Aves > Psittaciformes > Psittaculidae > Melopsittacus > Melopsittacus undulatus. The sequence continues at coordinate 4,825 of NW_022994605.1, forward strand.
ACCAGGAATGCTATTTTCATCCTTTATTTTAAATCTGTCAAAGAAGAAATTGCATGTTTGACAGATAGTTATCAAGGATTTGGATTTGAAGATCTTTGTTACCTCAGCCAAAATTAATAGCTAAATGAATATAGTATGCACTATTTGTGACAGAAGAATATTCCTGAGTAACTAGTTAGAATCAATTATTCATCTGAATTTTAGACACCATATAGCAAGCTCCACCTTTGAATATATTGTAAGTGGACAGAAAGATTTGTACAAAATGAACTCTTATTAAGAAGCTCAAAGCTAAATGGAGCACAGCATCAAATGACATCCATCAGTCTTTCTTAATATATTTATATTAATCATATGTTCTGCAGATGTGGATGCATTATTTGCAGCTCAAAGAAACAGAAATATCAAAATACAATGACGAATATTACCTTATTGTTAATTTATAAACATATCGAAGAATGCAGGAAAACAAAGTTTTCTTTTAGCTTCCTTACTACTTGTCTTATTGAAAAGTGATAGATATGAATGATTATTAACATTCAGATCAAGTCAAAACATCTTGATTAATTGTAGTAGAATGTCAAACATATGCCATATTATCTTAAATATAACTCTTCAATAGATTTCTCCTTTTATACAAGACTCTGAAAAATACATTATTTATTAACACTGAAGCACAGAAATATGCTCATTATAGTATTCAATACCTATTCTGTGAGGTACTACAGAAACTACAGTGTAAGTTCATAACAAATAGAACAAAATTTTATTCAAAGTACAAAATTTCTGATAACTTTTATGAAATGTTAATGTAATCAGACAAAAACATTTATATGTGAAAGTGGATTCCTGTAAAAAGATTAACACTTTATAAAAATATGCTGATTATCATGATGTGTCCTGAGTTCAGCAGTAGCAGTCATTTTTCTCCTTCCTGGTAGCTGGTGCAGTGCTGTGTTTTTAGATGTTCAGCCTGGGAACAGCGCTGATAATACCGATGATTTTAGTTGTTGCCTCAGTAATGTTTACTCTGACCAAGGATTTTTTGAGTTTCATGTTCTGCCAGGGAGGAGGGGAAGCTGGGAGGAAGCAGAGACAGGACACCTGACCCAAACTAGCCAAAAAGGTATTCCATAGCAGAGCACATCATGCCCACTATATAAACTGGGGGCAGTTACCCAGAAGGGCTAGATCACTGATTGGGTTGGGCTGGGTATCAGTCCGTGAGTGGTGAGTGGTTGTATTCTCTTCTGTTGTTATTCCCCTAATTATTATTGGTGGTAGCAACAGTGTTTTGTGTTATACCTTAGTTACTGGACTGGTCTTATCTCAACCCATGAGATTTACATTCTTTCAGTTCCCCTCCCCATCCCTCCAAAAGTGGGGGGAGCAAGGAAAGGGAGTGAGCAAGGAGCTGCGTGGTTCTGAGTTACTGGCTGGGTTTAAACCATGACAGTTCTTTGTGGTGCTCAACATGGGGCTTGAAGGGTTGAGATAATGACAGATCTGACCAGAGTGTGTCTAATCTTATTTATGATAAGCATTAATTGTTTCAGATTAATAGTCACTCATCACAATGTTGATTTATTGGCTCTCAAAGTTGTCACTCTTGATCTCACAGTTTCATAATGTCATATCTTACTTACAGCTGGTACTTGCTGTGCTAGTGTTTATCGGCTGGGGGCCCTTGGGCTAAGGTTCTTGTTTCATTGTACTTTTTGGTAATGACTTGTAATACAATAGATTCATTGATCATGAAACTGATCTGGCTTGTGTTCCCAGTGTGGTCATCACCTCTATACTTTGGGAGGTATATAATGGAAGTGTTTAGCAATTGCACATAATTTTTTTCCCTCCTGGGGTGGTCAACCTATGAAGGAGACATTCCGTTACTTTCCCAGCTCCCCACCAGACTATTTACAAAATCATTTGAGAATTCTGAAGGTTTTGAATGGCCGTTGGGTACCCTTGAGACCTGCCTACTGATTGTGATGGGGATTACCATGTTGGCATGCATACAGAGTATGTTTTACCCACTACCATTTGTCTGATCTCGAAAGTTAAGCAGAGCTGGCTTTGGTCTAGGGTTAGATGATGATACAGGCGGACCACCAAGAGATTTTCCCCAAGTCTGGACAGTCATGAGTGGCAGGGTGTTTGGGGTTGTATGGGCAAGTATGTAGTCCACTGGGCCCCTCCAGTGCTTTGGAACTTCACCACTGAACAAGTGCAAAGTCCAGAAGAATTAGTAAAACACTTAAATGAGGTGTGTTGTCATCCTGGTCATACCAGAGAGGAGCAAATCATGGCAACGTGCTGGGGCTTGGCATATGCTTACAGAGCCTTGTTCAACACTATCCAGCACCTTCAAAGGGAAAAAGATGTCCCTGGATCTGAAGTCAAAGCAATAGACAACACAGCTACTCTAACGCGAAATACAGCAGCTACACCAACCCTAGTGACAAGTACAGCAGCTACTCAAACTCTGACTAAAACAGATAATGCAGCTACTCCAAGTACAGCAACTACACCAACCCCAGAAACAAGTATAGCAGCTACTCAAACTCCAACAGCAACAGACAGCGGAGTTACTCCACCTCCAAGCACAGCAGCTACACCAGCCCCTGTGACAAGCACAGCAGCTACTCAAACTCTGACTAAAAGACAGCACAGTTAATCCAATTCCAAGCACAGCAACTACACCAACCCCAGTGACAAGTATAGCTGCTACCCTAACCCCGACACAGTGGGTACGCCAGCCCCAACAACAGATACTGCAGCCATTCCAACCACAGTGATAATCACTGCAGCTAAACCAGAAGACCAATTTGTGCCTTAAGCACTTCCAGGTAACAGGGGGCAGTTACCTTGAAGGGCTAGATCAGTGCTTGGGTCAGGCTGGGTATTGACTGGGGGGTGGTGGGCAGTTGTATTCTCTTTCCCTGTTATTTCCCTTATCATTACTATTATTGGTGATAGCAATAGTGGTTTTGTGTTATACCTTAGTTACTGGACTGTTCTTATCTCAGCCCGTGGGAGTTACATTCTTTCAATTCTCATCCTCATTGCTCTGGGAGAGGGGGGAAGAAGTGGTTGGGAGGGAGAGTGAGCAAGCAGCTGCATGGTTCTGAGTTACCAGCTGGACTTAAACCATATGTTTATAATACATAATGATAAATAAAATAACATACATTTATCTTTGTTTCTTCTGATTTTATAAAGAAATATTAAGTCACAAATGTTAAGGGATTTTTTTTTAATTACTATGGATTCAAAATCCTCACTTATAAGGACACATTGAATTGTAACATTACTAAATCTGATTAAAGTACAAATTGTGATCTATGTATATATGTGTGTATTTAAATTGCTAAAATTCTAATTGTACAGCCTAAAGTTTGGTGATACTTAATAAATAGAAGTTTTTAACCTCTACTTTTTTTTTAACATAAACAGATTTTTCCTAACTTTGCTAATTGTAAGAGTAATAGGTACTAAAATAAATAAAGGGAAGAGACACATTCTTCCTAATCGGTGGAAAAGAGTTGTCATCCCAGACTTCTGCAAAATATTTTAAAAGTGACAATAATAGACATTTGAGATAAATGGAAATCATTCTGTATGGAAAAATATCATGATCATAACAAGAAAAGCTGAAGATATTTAATTGATTTAATTATGCATTAAAATGCCATTCCAGTGATTCTGCTATTTAAAAAGGAAGAAATGTGAACATCATTACCTGTGGAGACAGTATTCTCACAGGAGAATGGATATTTGTACATGAGCTCTGAATAACTCTGAGGGATACATCAAGGCCATGGGAGGCCCGAGGAAGCCTAAGCAAGCAAGATAAGAAGAAGCTGTAATTCACCGAGTTATGAGAACTGTGGACTGTTGGCAAGCGTTCGAGGTCAAGTTCTCACACCTGTGCTTAACCAATCATATGTTAGTCACTAAGGGTCTTCAAGACAAGTATCCAATCATGATATGCCAAATTGCTGTAGGTGTGTGTAAGCAATAGTATATAAGGAGTTAATGCTTTGCAATAAATGGCTTTTTGTCTGATCATATTGATCTCTGACTGAGTCCGTTCTGCAGCAAATGGCGCCCGAACAGGGACCCTCTATAAGTTCACATTGAAATGGAAGAGGGTGTGAATCGCTGGGCCGTAAAGAAATCGGCTGGAATCGATCCGGCTGGACCAAGATCGGGAGGCAGAAGCCTCGGAGGAGGGAATCCTCGGATCGGAGCCTTGTGAGCCCGGAAGACACTGCGCAGTGCAAATAAGGTGAGCAGCCAGATGGTCGGAAGGGAGCTTAAGGATGGGTAAACAGTAAAGTAAAGAAGAAGAAGTAATACTTAAGCTCTTCCAACATATCCTCTCTGTGAGAGGGACAGACTATGATGAAGCTATGCTAAAAAGATTGTTGCTCTGGAGTAAGGAGTTAATTGTGGGAGTCGACAAAGCTTTTAATCTAGAGACTTGCGAGAATATTACTAAGGAAGAAGCCTCTGATTTATGGATGTCTTCAGTTCTTCTTAAGGTGAAGGGAGCAACCCTTAAAGAGACAGGCTTAATGTTGAAATGGTCGAAGACATGTTACCTAGATATTGATGAATCTACCGGATTTGAGATATTCTTGTGGAATGGGGCAAGAGTTAAACTGTGGAATGCAGCCACGAAAGGCAATGATACTGTGAAAAGTTTGTTAGTCATTTGGAGAACTGTTTTAGAGACGTTAAAGTAAAAAAATGAGATCATGGAGACCAGCGTGCCTCCACCCCCACCCCACCCCCTCCCCCCCCAACCTCCGCCGGTTGCCGCTATGGCTGCGAAGATTGAAGACGGGGATGAAGATGATCCTTTCGACTCAGACGCTATTGACCCCAACAAGGAGCCTGTGCACGTTCATCAGTTTGCTGTTGCTGCTCCTGAGATTCTGATGCCTGATAATGCCGATGCTGACCTGGATGGTGCTTTTGACCTGAAGCCTATTCATCCGGAAAAGAAGCCTGATTTATATCCCCAGATCCTTGTGATAAATGGGCAGCTGTAAAGGGAGAAGTGAAATGGGTGGGGGATGCAGATGTATTGCACAGTTTCCCATGGTGTGTGTGCTTCCCACCCGAGACGGGAAGGTCTCTTGTATGCTCTTATCAGGGGTATCAGGCAGAATGTGTCAGACCGTGGAGTTGGGACCCCATATACAATTCCTTTGATACAGTCTCTCTGTGATACTTATGTACTAGAAGCTGGTAAATATAAGTATGTCCATGTTTCTATCTACCCTTGTAGACCTTTATAGATATTTCTGGCAACTTCCTCCAACATAGGCTGGCCACCTGTGTTGGAATGAGTGTGCATTTCGGTCAGTACAAAAGCCCAAGCCTCATGCGATGTGAGGGAGGCAGAGCCTCTGTGGGGATGCCCGCTAAGGTTGAGCCTGCCACCTTGCACTGCAATAATGCTTCTTGGAGCTGGTTTCCTGATAGTCTTCACAAGGTCCTTGTGCCACGTTCTGCATGTGGGGACCGTGCACTGGGAGCAATGATTGTCTGGATTTTGTGTTTCAAATACTGTAGTTGTGTAGAGTGTGCTTGTGGGATTCCATACATATGTGCATATGTGTGTGTGTGTGATGAGAGCAGACAGTTGTCTGTATATTTTTCGTTGTCAGGTTTATGTAAAGTTTTTAACAGGTAGCAGTTCAACATTTCGGGCAAGAAAGGGTTAATGCAAAAGTGCGGCAGGTATTTGTTGCTGCTGCTGAGAAGGCTGCTGCCCATAGGCCGGTGGTTTCAGCTGTGCAAAGCAGGGTGAGCGACTTGGAAAAAAAAAAAAAAAAAGGGTAATGATAACTCACTCTAGCTGTTATAAATGACTGTAGTTTTGTTGTGTATTGCTTCAAGCTTGTTTTCCAGACAATGTGGTCTGAGCCATAGTGGTTAGGAAGTATTGGAAGTATTGCTTTTGATTCTGCATGTGTGATTAAAAAAAAAAATGGTAATGCTACAGCAAACTTGACTGTTAACACTGTACAGTTTACTTCTGCAGCTGCTTCACATCCCCTTTGCATCAGAATGCTTCTGCTTTAAGGAATCACTTTAACCTGTCTACTTCTCAAGAACTGATAACCCAGAGGAAGGGTATATTTCTGTCCTCCTACCTACAGGTCCATGGTGGCTACCTGCAAAGTTTGTCAAGCCTTGCCATGAGTGGGACAGATGAGTGGAAGAACTCGATGCCTCAGCTACAGGAGCTGACCATGAAAACCCCAAGCAGAATGAGATAGAGAGAAACGAATGATTGCAAAACATCACTTGGGGGCAACTGAAAAGTAACAGCTTGAATATGCATGCTTGTAAAGTAGCTATTATTAGAGGTTGTGATTTTGTGTATAAAACCACCTGTATTTACTAGCCAGTTGCTAATAAGAAACTATACCTTGTATTGTATGGATTTCTCACTTGTAAAAGAGATATTAGAACATGCAAATTTGCAGCAGCTGCTAGAAAGTGCTAAGGCAAAAACTAGAAAGATTCTAATATGATGGTAGTGTTACAAAGCAGGTAATGGAACAAATTAAGAGGGTGGGAGAAATCCACTGATAAGAAGTTTCTTTGGTTAGTAACCCACTGACATCAGCATCTTCAACATGCTGATGCACTCTGGATTAGTTACTCTGCTAATGTAAATCTGTGTGTGCTTTGCTGTAGTAGTGACTTGTTACTGGATGAAGCAGGTGAAACTCTGCATTGACAACAAGGTGCAAGGACTGAGATTGACCAAGTGCCTGCTACCACAGTCAAGGGCAAGACTGGGTTGGCCTCTGTGTTTGCCACCAAGAAGAACCTTTAGCTCCGCTGCTGGCTGCAACCAGCAGGTGTAGAGCAGTGGAGACACATGCCATGCCAGACCTTGATGTGAGGGATGGCCTCCGTTGTTATCAGAGAGGCATCCAGGAGAAAAAGGGCAGGCCCAGCTGTGTATAGCTATCAACAGGACCATACTGACTGCCAGCGAAACATATAAAGCCCCAGATCTCAACAACATAAAGAAACAGCAATGACAGAAATCTTTGTAATATCTGTTCTATTATGTGTGACCATGGGTAATGGACAAGTATACTGAGCACATCTGTTAAATCCCCATTATTCCAACTTGTTTGTCGTGGTTTAAACTAAATCTGCACAGTTCCCCGTTTGTTTCCCCTCCCCCCCTCACCTTCCCACTCCCGGAGGGATGGGAAGGAGAGCCAGAGGAATACAACTCCCACGGATTGAGGTAAAATCAGTCCAGCAATCAAGGTATAACAGAAATCACTAACGGTACCAATAAAAAATCAATGTTAGAGGAGACAAAAGGGGAGAGAGAATAAAATACCACCTGCCGCCACGAGACCAGCCCTGAAGAGAGAGAGGGCTCCCCCCTCCCCTCCTGGCCAGCTTCCAGTTGCCTCCCCGAGCCCAGCCCGGACTGTTAACGCCTTCCCTCCCGGACAGCTTCCAGTCCCCTCCCCAAGCAGGACGTGCTGTGGTATGGAATACCTCCCCGACTAGCCCAGACCAGGCGCCCTATCTCTCCCTCCTCCCTGGCAGAGCATGAGCTACTGCTGAACCCATGACATTATCCACCCCTTATTCCATACCATTCACGTCATGCTCAGATCCCACATTTTTAATATACCATCATATAGGTATATGTATATATATATATATATATATACACATCTGCATACACCCAGACAGATAGAAAGAAATAATTTCTTAATACATGGACCAATCCCTAAAATGCAATTGAGTCTATTTGGTCCATGATGTTAAGTTTGTAATAGTCTTTTGTAGCAGGAAAGTCTGTGTGCAGTGCTGGATTGTTGCCTGCCAATGTTGATCATCCCTTTACTGCAGAACTCATCTGGTTCTATCAGAGTTTATTCTCTGTTGGGGCGATGGTTAGAGGGAAGTCAGGGCCAGTCGCTGGTGACCTGAAGACATCTAGTTGATGGACTATAAAAATATTACACAGCAAGCAACAACGTATAATTAAGTTCATTGGCTGTTTTCCCCTAAAATCAAATCCCCTTGAGGTATACATCGGATTTCCCCATCTTCCTGCATTACCCACCAAGTATATCCGGGTCCTTGAGCAAAAGCAATCCCACGAGTGGGTTTGCCTTGGCCTGAAACAGGAGTAACCCAGACTGTCTTCCCTAGGAAATTCCTCATGTGCACTACAGGAACCTTGTCCCCCTCTACAATATGTAAAAGTTCTGACTGGGCTGGGCCAGCCCTGTTAGCAGATCCTCTGGTGTTGACCAGCCAGGTGGCCTTTGGTAAATGTGTATCCCAATGCTTGAAAGTTCCCCCACCCATTGCTCTCAGTGTAGTTCTTAACAGCCCATTGTACCGTTCAGTTTTCCCAGAGGCTGGTGCATGATAAGGGATGTGATATACCCACTCAATGCCATGTTCTTTGGCCCAAGTGCCTATAAGGTTGTTCCGAAAATGAGTCCCATTGTCTGACTCAATTCTCTCTGGGGTGCCATGTCGCCACAAAATCTGGTTCTCAAGGCCCAGGATAGTGTTCCGGGCAGTGGCGTGGGGCACAGCATATGTTTCCAGCCATCCTGTGGTTGTTTCCACCATGGTAAGCACATAGCGCTTGCCTCGGCGAGTTGGTGGGAGTGTGATATTGTCAATTTGCCAGGCCTCCCCATATTTATACTTCAGCCATCGTCCTCCATACCAAAGAGGTTTTAACCGTTTAGCTTGTTTAATTGCAGCACATGTCTCACACTCATGAATAACCTGGGCAAGAGTGTCCATTGTTAAGTCCACCCCTCGATCACGAGCCCATTTGTACGTTGCGTCTCTGCCCTGATGGCCTGAAGTGTCATGGGCCCACCGGGCCAACAATAATTCGCCTTTATGTTGCCAATCTAAGTCCATCTGAGCCACTTCAATCTTAGCAGCTTTATCCACTTGTTGGTTATTGTGGTGTTCCTCAGTGGCCCGACTCTTAGGTATGTGGGCATCTACATGGCGTACCCTCACCATAAGCTTCTGCACCTGGGCAGCGATATCTTGCCATAATGCAGCAGCCCAGATGGGTTTACCTCTGTGTTGCCAGTTGCTCTGCTTCCATTGCTGCAACCACCCCCACAGGGCATTTGCCACCATCCATGAGTCAGTATAAAGATAGAGTACTGGCCACCTTTCTCGCTCAGCAATGTCCAGGGCCAGCTGGATGGCTTTCACCTCGGCAAACTGACTCGATTCACCCTCTCCTTCAGCAGTTTCAGCAACTTGTCACTGAGGACTCCATACAGCTGCCTTCCATCTCCAATGCTTTCCCACAATACGGCAGGACCCATCAGTGAACAAGGCATACTGCTTTTCACTTTCTGACAATTTATTATATGGTGGTGCCTCTTCGGCACGCATCACCTCCTCCTCTGGTGACATTCCAAAATCTTTGCCCTCTGGACAGTCCATGATGACTTCCAGAATGCCTGGACGACTGGGATTTCCTATCCGAGCTCGCTGTGTAATTAGTGCAGCCCATTTACTCCAAGTAGCATCAGTTGCATGATGTGTAGAGGAGACCCTGCCTTTGAACATCCAGCCCAGCACTGGCAAGCGGGGTGCCAAAAGGAGCTGTGCTTCAGTGCCAATCACCTCCAAAGCATCTCGAACCCCTTCATAAGCTGCCAATATCTCTTTCTCCGTTGGGGTATAGCTGGCCTCCGAGCCTTTGTCTATAGTAGTCCACTTGGCCGAACGACTTATAACATCATCCTTGTATGGGAACCTCTCTTTCACAGCTGCCAAAAGCCACCTCCAAAGACTGAGGGACTTTTTCTCTCTTGCAATTGCTTTGTCAATTCCCCCTTCTCTAGCAAGTGACCCCAGCTGCTTGGCTTCTGTACCTGCTAGTTCGTGACCATAGGCCCCATTATCCCAACATCAGAGCAGCCAGGTGATGATGTGCTCCCCTGATTGACGGGTGAAATCTTTTTGCATATTCCGCAGCTCAGTTGAGGTCCGAGTTCGAGAAGTCACCTCTTCTTCTTCGTCATGTGATGATGACCCCTGATCGGATACTAGACCAGGTAGTGGATGCATAGTTTCTTCATCCTGCCTCTTCCTTCTTGCCTCCTTTCTAGTTTTTCTCTTGTGTACAGGAGCAACCGATATTGGTACGAATTGGTCCTCTAGTTCAGCTGCAGTGATTATCACTGTAGTTTGAGTAGCAACTGTACTAGTTGCTGGGGTAGCTGCACTGTCTGTCGCAGTCGAGGCTTTAACAGCCGCTGTACTCGTTACTGGTGTAGCTGCACTGTCTGTCACAGCTGGAGTTTGGGTAGCAACTGTCCTTGCCGCTGGGGATGGTGTAGCTGCTGTACTTGGAGTTGGAACAGCTGCGCTGACTTCTGTGTTGCTCTCAGATTCAGGGACATTTCTTTCCTTTTTAAGGGGTTGGATAGTGTCGATCAAGGCCCTATAAGCATAGGCCAAGCCCCAGCACGTTGCCGTAATTTGTCCGTCTCTGGTATGGCCAGGATGACAACACACCTCATTTAGGTGTTTTACTAATTCTTCCGGATTCTTCACTTGTTCGGGAGTAAAATTCCAAAGTACTGGAGGGACCCACTAACCTAGATGCTTGCCCATACTATCCCACACATCCTGCCACTCATGACTGTCCAGCATCTGGGAAGATCTCCTGGTCCTCCTATGTCGTCGTTTAACCACAATACAGGGCCAGACCTGACTCCGCTTAACTCTTGAAATCAGATGAAATAACTGTGAGCAAAACACACTGTGTATGCATGCTACTATGGTGATCCCATCACAATCAGCATACAAGTCTCAACAGTATTAAAAGGCTGTTCAAAAACTTCAAAACCCTCAAATGATGTTGTAGATCATCTGGAGAGAACACTGGGAGGATAGAAGAATGTCTCCTTCACAGGTTGACCACCCGAGAAGGAGAATAAAGATGTGACATTGCTAAGCACTTCTATTATATACCTCCCAAAATATAAAGTTGGTGACCATATGGTGGGGGCATAAACCAGATCAGTTTCATGATCAATGCTTCTATTTTATTGCAAGTCATTAACATAAAATACAATGAGACAAGAACCTTAGCTCAAGCCCCATACTTGATAAACACTAACACAGCTAACATATATGACAAGTAATTGGTAAAATACTGAAACCGTGAGATCAAGAGAAAAAACTGTGAGAGCCAATAAATCAGCATTGTGACAAATGACTATAAATCCTGTCAGATTTGTTGTTATTTCGTGGGTTGGGCGCCAAAAACTGTCATGGTTTAAACTAAATCTGCACAGTTCCCCGTTTGTTTCCCCTCCCCCCCTCACCTTCCCACTCCCGGAGGGATGGGAAGGAGAGCCGGAGGAATACAACTCCCACGGATTGAGGTAAAATCAGTCCAGCAATCAAGGTATAACAGAAATCACTAACGGTACCAATAACAAATCAACGTTAGAGGAGACAAACAGGGAGAGAGAATACGATACCACCCGCCGCCATGAGGCCAGCCCCGAAGAGAGAGAGAGCTCCCCCCTTCCCCTCCTGGCCAGCTTCCAGTTGCCTCCCCGAGCCCAGCCGGGAGTGTTAACCCCTTCCCTTCCGGCCAGCTTCCAGTCCCCCCCCCCCCCGAGCAGGACGTGCTGTGGTATGGAATACCTCCCCGACTAGCCCAGACCAGGCGCCCTATCTCTCCTCCTCCCTGGCAGAGCATGAGCTACTGCTGAACCCATGACATTGTTATATGGTGTGTAGGATTTACTGGTATGCCACACGTTTTAAGGGTTCAAGTGACTTCAAATCAGACCAGTCTTACTGAAATAATGCTGCCTAGAGCAGGGGAATTTTTATGTTACACAAGTCAAGCAGTGATAGAGCAGACATACCACATTGAAAAAATCTTTTAGTAAAACTAAAAAGGGGGAGATGTGGAGAAAGTGTTCTTACAGGAGAATGGATATTTGGTACATGAGCTCTGAATAACTCTGAGGGATACATCAAGGCCATGGGAGGCCCGAGGAAGCCTAAGCAAGCAAGATAAGAAGAAGCTGTAATTCACTGAGTTATGAGAACTGTGGACTGTTGGCAAGCGTTCAAGGACAAGTTCTCACACCTGTGCTTAACCAATTATATGTTAGTCACTAAGGGTCTTCAAGACAAGTATCCAATCATGATATGCCAAATTGCTGTAGGTGTGTGTAAGCAATAGTATATAAGGAGTTAATGCTTTGCAATAAATGGCTTTTTGTCTGATCATACTGGTCTCTGACTAAGTCCTTTCCGTGGCAGTTACCTGTTTGGCACTGAGGTACCTGAAGTCATACTGCATAGAAACGGGAGGCATCAAAACTCAGTTTAGTTTTGAGCTATTGGAGTTCTATTATTATAATACCAGATAAACTTAAAGTCAGATACTTTCTTATAGAAGCAAATATACGAACCTCGTTGTAGAGTTTTCTTATTGTGCATTTTAGAATTTGTTTATGCTTTGAAGAAGCCAATTACAGTCCCTGGCAACCACCTTCCTCATTCATTCTTCATAGTAATGCTTTAGCTGTTTTCCTGTGAATAGTCTGAAATGCACAGAGCAGCTTGACACGCTTCTAAATAGTAACTCACTCATATACTTGCTTCTTTAGACTTTTTGATCTATTGAAAGTAAAGACCTGACACAGTTCATACTGCACAAGATTTTGACCAGGTGTACATTATTTATACAACTGGTCATAGTTGAATATGTATCTTTAAGTAGATTCAAAGATTGCAAAATTTATTTGCTAGGGTTTTCACAATTTTTTTTCAGTAATTGGCATTACACTTTAAAATATAGAATAAAAATATAGAATAACAGAAAATTAAGAATAGCAATTATTAAATATCTTGTGAATTTCCAACTAAAATTCAATAAAATTTACATATTTTCACAAGGTATTTTGATTTCATACTTTGGCATTCTCTGATAGAAGAAGTTCTGATCTGTAGCTGTTTTATTAGGATTTCTGATTCAGCTTTCTGGACTCATGACATGTCAATAATGCCTTTTTCACTGTTATCAATTACTATTTGTTCTACAATATCCATATTAGTTCTGGTTTCTGTATGCAACAGCTCCCTCATCATAGTTGCTGCAAATGTTGTCTATTATAAAAGCAGACATGTGAAACTATTTTCCCTGGGAAAGATTCTTAATTCTAGGAAGAGGCATAGGCCCTATTTGAACAGTATGTCATAATCTTATGAGAATGTATGCTGGTAAACAGATATTTCACATGTAACAAAGTATTTTAGTATAGGTTTTTCACTCTCATTAAATGTGAAATGTAAAAATGTCCCATGACAGGCATCATCTGTTCACAACTCAAAGGATAAAAAAAGTCTCAGAAGAGTTGAGATGAAACAAAATATTTTTGTACATTTAAATATAGCAATATCTTATGAATGCCTATCTCTGTTAACAAAAATGTACCTCCGTTGCATATATGCATTTCAAACTCACCATTAAAGGTGATATGTGAGCAAAGTATGAACAAAAGTTTAAATGTTCAGTCATTATATTCCAGTATTTTCACACAGACAATATATTAACAAAATGAACTTTCATCATTGTCTTGTTGCCTGTTGTCGTGATCATTCAATGCTTTTGTAGCAGCAACTGCTTGCATGGAAAACTGACATTAGAAGAGCACTGAACTGCTTTCACCATCTCTTAACATGATTCATTATGTGTACAACACCAGCCATAGCGTTGCTACCTCAACAAAAAACATTGAGAAGTACTGCCTAAGTAAGTCACCTGTGTATCATTTTGAGAAACACTGAAAAGAGCCTAACTAAAAAAGATGCAAGACACTTTGTTCTTCAGGGACAGGAAATTGCTCATCTTCCAATAACTCTTGAAAGAGGAAGAGATAAGCAGCACACCAGTCTCTGTGAACCATGAGGTACTGACCAGAACAAGAAAATCTGTTTTTCTGCCAGCCCTTAAGGGAAATCTTTTCTGTTCCAGCAGATTATCTGGGGTGTAAAAAATCACCGATCTCAGAGCTGCCCCACAGGCATTTATATAATTTAAATTATTTGCTAAAGTAACTTGTGCAATAGTTATGCCCAACCTCCAAACAGATGCTCAGAACACACACTGCCCCAAAGATATGTTATTAGTCCTATGTGAAAACCATGTTCTTAGTTTAGTGCACATAAGAACACAACTAAGTTGTAAACACATAATTGTAGTACTAAATACAAATATATGTATTTTTGTGTATTGTATGTATACATTCCATGTTACTGGAATAATGTTTGTGACTAAAGCTGACAAAGTTCCTTAAGGTCAGTATACAAGCCACCTGATTATTAATAATTCATGAGACAGTTAAAACTCCTGGTTCTGACCATACTGGGAGACAGAAAATGAATGCCGGGACAGTACCTGCTTCCAAGAATGGACCAGTTCAGGGGAAAATCCTGTCTGCAATCAAACCCCAAATATAATCACTTTCAATTTCATTTTACCATTGTTAATCTTATGAAGTACTTAAAATACTCTGTCACTTAATCATCAAATACTTATCAAATCAGTATGAGTTCAAGATTAATTATTCAAAACAAAACAGAATATCAAGAAAAGCTCCCATATGACAGTCTTCACCATGTGAAAGAAAACAATTTTCCCAATCTGCTAGATTATGGTTGGACTCAATGATCTTGAGGTCTTTTCCAACCTAAATAATTCTATGATTCTATGTCTTTATCTCAACCCATAAACATTCTTAATCCTCTTTTCTACCTTCCATCTCACTGGGAGGTCAGGTGGGAACAAGAAGCTCGATGAGCACTGGCTCTTAGCCAAAGCTACCCCACCACAGTTAGACCCAAGTCTACTATACTTAGTATATTTGATTATCAAAGTAAATGATCAAATTTCCACCCTGACTAGGGGCAGAAGCTGTACTGAAAACTTTCTCATGAAAAAATCTGAGATTTTAATTGGTGTTCTGCTGAGAAAACTTATTAAGACGAACAGCAAAAAAAGGGCAAATGAACAAATATTTGTACATTAGGATAAAGCAAACCCTTGACACAGAAATTTTCCACTCAAGTACATCCTTCAGTCAAGAGGACCGTTTTATATTCTTATTTCATTTTACACCCCCAGGTTTTTGTTGACACATTTAATATTTATCTATAACATATTTTGCAATTAAAAATGTGGTTAAAGTTGATGTGTTCCAATCAGACTTTCCTTTTTGACCATGTGGTATTTTATGACATACAATATTTCTTTAATTGTAAAAGTTATGACCTGCTTTACAATTTAATAATGACAAAAAATATACATCACACATAAAGAAAAACCAAGGATTTTTTTTTTTTTTTCAAGTGTCATGAGGCTTGGCTTATAGACCAGGGTTTATCAAATATATATTGAAAACAGTATATGCTCTTGGCTTATGACTTGCTTTTCAATACAATTTGCTCAGTGCTGTCAACCTTCTCAACCTGCATCTGTTCTTTTCACCTCACACTTTTGTAAGAAAGAGACCTATTGAGAGCCCAGGCTGATATAATCATTAACTATAGAGAATAATCCTAATGAAGTAAACTTCAGGTGGAAAATAAGAGGTTATTCCAACCTTGAAAATGAGTGTAATCTCCAAAAGTTGTGTCTTCTACTGGTTTCAGAAGTATTAAGAGCAAAGGTGATGATGCTAGATCTCTCAGAATTAAATGTAGTTCACAGATTAGCAGCTATTATTGCAAGGTTAGAAAAATCTGACAAAGGGTGAAAGAGAATTTAGGGATCAAAACAAGTCAGTAAATGAAGTCCTTCTTTTTACTTTCCTGGCCCCTGCCCCAAAAATATACCCAAAGAACACCAATACTAAAAAAAGTAAAATGCCTTGGGTGATCATCAGTCTAAGAATTCCTGATGAAATAGTTATTGTCGTGAGGCAGAAATGGTGAGAAATGTATTTTTACATGTTTAGCAGTTCCTGCAGGCAGGCAGTGATAGTTCCAATAGCCAGGAGTCCTACTTGCATCCTTAGTAGGTCCTCACAATAAAGGTAAGACGATAAAAAAGAGGAAGAAACAGAAATTTGAAAGGTTATTAGCGGATTTAGTATACAAAGTCAACAGAAATTATCTTCTACCATGTATGTATTAATGTAAAACTTACCGTGTATGCAATTAAGGTGATAGAATAACCTAAATGCCATGAATTTTCTCAAAACCAACAAAATATATTAACTCAAAAGCTTTAGTTGCTATATCTAAAATAATATATGTCTAAAGAATGTCATATACTATTGTAAGTGATTTTTTCATTCTAAATAGCTTAAGGCTATGTAATCCTTTTATTATAATCACCAATATCAACAAGAATCTGATTTGTACAATACTGCCTTTCTGCAAATACCGTAACTGAAAACACATTATACTTAGGGTTACAGAACTTAATGCAGAATTGTAATCTAGAAAAGGTAACAGGTTAAAATTCATCTTCAGTTCTTCCCTGGTTGCATATGCCTCCATTTCAGGGTATACATTGTATAGTTATTGTATACGAAGTCAAAAGAAAAAAGACATTACACCCATTTCATCAAAATACTTAAGCTTATGTCTTATTCTAACCTCGGTCATCAGATATTAATGATACTGTTCAGTGTTCTAATTTTATCTTAATTTATGATTCTGTCAATATTTCCACATAATACTAAAGTCCTGAATACAATTCATTTGGTTTATGAATGAATAGTTAAACAATTTGGGTTAGTGTCAGAGAATTATCCCCCCTGAAAATGCCAGAACTTAGAATTTACTATTTTATATTCTCAGAGCAGAAAAAAAAAAATAAAAAAAAAATTGCTGAAGCACGAAGCCAAGAAAAATCCAGCAGCAGCTTTGAGTAATCCCTAAGCCCTTTGTTTAAGCTAAACAGGAAATTTCAGGGATGGGTGAGAAAGTAAAATAAATGGAAAACTGGTGTGCAGAACAGTGATTCAAAAGCTAATGTGGATAGCAAAGCATTATATAGTAGATACTGATTTCAAGAAGAAAAGCAGTTTAGACCAGTAGCTACAGTCCCAATGCTTGTGTTAAAAAGAATTTTAGTGGTAATTAATATAACTGTTATCCTTTGCAAATATAAGCTTATAGCACAGAGCTGAGCTGTTTTTACTCTGGAATGTGGCATCAGTATGAATTTAGAGCTTGAAATGGGAAAGAGAAGCTTAATGTTCAGATCTAATTATGAAAGTATGTATAACTGCATAATTATTCATTCACATGATAGATTAATGTCTCTGCATCCAAAGGTACTTGGGGTGACTTTTGTGAATATCTTAGAAAGCATAACAGATATAGTAACTTCTTGTTTCATTAAGATTTATATTGTAATGCCTTACCATATAGATATATAGACACACATACACCCTCCTCCCCAGAACTTTCTAGCCTTCAAGCTTGATATTTTTGATGGAACACAAAGAATAAACACGTGAATATTCAGGCTACTTTGTCAGCTTGACTCTTTCAAGTAAGCTTGCCAGTGAAACTGTCTTCCAAAGATAAGTGACAACAAATTAACATCAGTGATGAACAAAATGTTTTTTCAAATATTGTTAGGCTAATTTAAAATTTTCAGTGAATGAAATTTTGACTGACATAGATGCGAAGAAGTTGGGTAAAAGCTTTTGATTTTGCTAGGCTTATTTGAATCGAAAACCCTCATGATCATACTGCAGCCCATCAATATGACCGAGCAAGTTTCATATAATTAAACACTATGTAACCTCAGGAACACCAAGCTGAAAGCTGCAAACGGGCAGAAACTAAGTTAATATAGTTGATGTTGGGCTTAAAGTTTCTAAAGACCCTTCCTGTGGTTTTGATTATTATGATTCTATCTGTATTCCATGGCTAGGTTGTCCTGAAATGTCTATCTACTTTTTATCCTTTTAGATACCTAAGCTTAGCCTGAGTATGCCTATAAAACTTCAGTCCATGGCATTGGTTCTAGAACTAGCACAGTATCTGCAGCTCAGAGTCATTCTAATAAAAAGGACTTATGTAAAAATCCAATCCAGAACACAGAAACATGTTAAACTTTTAACTACCTGGTTGAAGTAGATTTAAAAACAAACACAAACCCAAAAATAGTCAAAACAAACAAAAAAAACCTCACTCCAGAGATCAAATATTTCTATCATTTTTAAAAATTATATTTATGTGAAATCAAAAACATTAAACTAAAAAGTTTTAAATGAAACCCAAATTTATAATACCATATAATGGACGTATTATATTAGTCCGAACAAATATTCCTCCTACAAATAATTAAATGCAAAAAACAAAAGCTAGACAGTTCTGAAAGAACAGTAGAAAAACGATCAAAGAATTGGGAGAACTGAACTCTGGCTATTACCAAATATATTTGACCGAAAGTACTCCAAATTCTTTGTATCATATCCATCATTGTATGGAATGATTACTGTAGTGCTTTTTCCTATTATTTCCTCCTTCCTCAGGACAAAAGTGTTTGCCTCTCCTCCTAATATGCAGCAAGGTCATGTGAAGTTTATACTTTCTAATAAAATTTGCAATGGTCTGTGTAATTAAGGAGAAGGGCTAGGATGCAAATATTGAATTACAAAGTAAGTATTTATTTATGTACATGTTTGGCTCCAACCATGCTGGAGCACTTTCAATGCAATTTTACACTATTTTTTTTAAACCCTCAAAAGTTCAGATATAATGTTATTTGACTAATCAGTAACACCCACAATACCAATTAACATTCATAGTAAAACTTTGTAAAGAAACTACATTTTTGCAGTAATCATGCCACTTGCCTGTGGATCTGGAAAGTCCCAGAAGTCAACTTTCTATAGTTACTTATCTATGATGCCACAGTACTGGAAAGGTTTCAAATATATGCAAAAGGGGGCTGGATGCTGACACTATCTTGGCTTTCCAGGGGTATCCTATGGGATGTGTCCAGTGTCCAAAGAAGCAAAGACCTTATTTCCTGAGTTGAACTGTCCTTTAAGCTTGTTTTATCTTAAATGAAATTCACACTACTTCATTACATTATGGTGTATAATGAGTATGGATTAACAAAATTAATACACTGTTCCATACTATCAAGACTGATGATGATGCAGTGGTTAGGGAAGGGTTTTTTTTTTAACAACTTGTAACAGTGCAAGTTGCTGTAGTTTATTTTCACAAGGTTTATAACTTGAAAATTTATTTTGAAAAGATTACTTTTCCTACTGTTATCAAATAAAGCTGTGCAAACCAGTAAATCTTAAGTTAAGCTTCTGTCTGATGTTGTTAGACATATTGTTAGACACTTTCTGATCAAGAAGATTGGGGTAGGAAGGGTTATTGTTCCTTGATTTACATAAAGAAATGTGAACCTCATTAGGTAAGATCATCTACTTGAAAACAAAATCTGCCAGATCTGAAGACAAAATGATGAAAAATGTGCCAATGTATATGCATGATCATGCAATGTGCTTGAACAATCAGTCATAGCTGAATATGAAATAGAATATGAAATAGCCTGGGCTTGGTTAACAGTATATGGTAAATTGTAATAACATGACTAAAACAGTTTATGCAAAAACAGATTTAATAAAATAATTATTTTGTTGAAATTACTGCAGCATTACAAAGATATATTCATTGGAAAGATGTTTAAGAACATTAGCTGAACATCACATCTTCCTAGTATGCATTCTTAATCAAGAGGATATTTATTATGCAGCACTTCTTTTTTATTTCCTAAAAGAGGCTGGGGCTTATTCTTTTCTCTCTCTCTCTTTTGTCAAATTACTACTACTATTACTACTACTACTACTACTACTAGTACTACTACTACTACTACTACTACCATAATTATTATTCTTATTATATTACTATCACTGTTATATGATCTTATTTTATTTTATTTTAATTATTATACCCTTTTTAGCTCAGCACGTGGGGTTTTATATTTTTTTCAGTTCCCTCCCACTCCCATCCCGCTCCCACCTCCTACCCCCATTCCACAGTGGGATGGGGAAGTGAGCAAGAAGCTCTGTGGTTCTTAGATGCTGGCTGGGCTTAAACCATGACAAAGTCATAAATAAAAATCATAAATAAAAATCATAAATAAAATAAAGCAATGTTTCCATATGTATGACAACATCACATGAACATTTATAGATACCTACTGCTCTATCTGGGTTATGTTTAGTGTCTCTAGCTGTTTGAAAACACAAAATATTCTTGTTTAATATTACAGTAAATTCCCTATTCCACTAACCACATGGAGAGTCACCGGATAGCACAACCAGAGAACTTCGAGTCATGTGGAACATTTCTGTCCTGTGTCTAAGACAGATTAATTTTATACCATCAAAGTTGATTACTGTAAATTCCTGTCTAAGAGTTTAGACTCCAAATTAGACTCTGAAAATATTTCCATGTATGAAAGAAGTTACATATACATAAAATTATAAAACTGTATATATTTATAGTCATAGGAATAAACAGCCCAGATCCAAGACAAAATTATATATTCATAAATGCAACACATCCAACTTATTGGCAGCATTTCCCCATCCCTACAATGGCATTCATAGTAACACAGTTCTCAGAGTAGATTATGGAAGAAAGGAAACGTATTTGAACAGATCACAGGTCAAATTCAGATCAATATAGTTACTCAAGAATTAAAATATCCATATAGATTACCTGAGGAACATTCATGCTACTTTGTTGTGTACTATATGTTAGGGATTTGTGAGGCTGTGTTTCTGTTTGTTTGGTTTGTTTTTTTGCATTTTTTCCTCGTATACTTTTTCAAAGTTGATTTAGGTGTCGCAAACTATTTTTTTTAAGAGACTGTTTATTTTTCCAATCACAATATTGATTTGAGTTAGAACTCCCCAACATATGTGATTACAGGACAAACTGAAACTTTTTTGTCGCACAAATAAAAGTGCTGGAAGATCATCTGATAAATGTGACAGGATAACTAGCAGTGCATTGGTCCATGCTGCCCAGTTGACTCATGGCCACATGATCTGTAGAAAAAAATGCTCCCTTTACCAGACCTTAATTAATTCTCTGTCAGATGGATAACAAAGTGAAGATGACTTTCCATAACAAGTGTAAACAATTTCAGTAGTTGCTATATCTATTGTTTTGTTTTAGGAAATTTTCAAAATCTTAGTTATCAAAGGATGGGCTTGGGCTTAATTTTCCAGTCTAGACAACCAAACCAGATGGAAAAAAATCGAATTGTCTAGACACTAAGACTACACAACGCGAGTCCAGAAGTCAGGTTGACAGAAATCTATCATAAGATTTCATCAACACTTAATTACTACAAAAAATTGATACTCTTTATATACCTAACTTTTGTTATTCAGTTTCTTCAGATAATGCCAACCTAGTTTGGATAATCATAAGGCTACTTTTGTTTCAGCAGCAAATGCACTCTTTCCCAGTATCCCACCATATTATTACCTTTTCAATAATGCAGCAACAGCTATGATATCCCCTTCTCAATGCATGTCTCCAACGTGTGTATCTTCTGTCTACATCTTGAGATCCTATGGACTTTAACTGCTTTACCACCAATTTATGGGGACTGTTTTGAGCAATATAACCTTTTATTACTTAGGCCAGATAGCTTGTTTAAATTGACTTCCTGTGTTGATAATACCCATTTCTACATGATTTACTATCTTTCCTCATTTTTTTTTTTGCTGCATTTTGAAAGTGTTTCGATTTAATTTTTCAAAAGTACATGGCTTATTTCTTTTTTCTTTTACTATTTTTATTTGTTTGTTTTTACAATTTCTGGTTTTGATTCTTAATAGATGATCTAAAAAATTCTCTGTAACTTTTGGCATGAATGACATTTGCTGACAGGGCTTGTTGCCACAAAATCTGAATGGTGACAGGATTTAACTTATCAGTTGTGGAGTAATTAGAAATTAAACTTATATTTAAAATGTGGCAGTGTTCACACTTACAGGAAAAGTGGACTTTCAGGGGAAGATGAAGCTACAACTGGTGTGCCAGGAATGTGCACTCCACTGCAGTTCCCGTGGCAAACACTGATGGAGGTTAGAGCAGAGTGGAGTTTCTGCAGCCAAGCTCTGTCCTAACACCAGCAGAGATGGGAACTAGGGTGTACCAGAAACTGATAAGCTGCATAATTGCTACCCTGAGTCAAAAGTCTGTCATCTTTTGACAAATTGCTGTCCTTTTTGCAAACTTTGCTTCATTATAATGAATTTTAATACATTATAATACAAAGCACACTTCTATCTCTAACTATACCCACCTCCAAAAGTGAAAATCACCCCCTCTGAGCATGCTTTTGGAATTGTTTGTTGTATATACCTTAAAAAGCGAAGTGAGAGAATTTTACAACCAATAATAATAAAGGTGTGTAGACTAGAGTCACTCAAGCTCCACCTTGAAAGCAAAAAATAGTATAAAATGCCCCAACAAAAAGGGGAATATTGGGGGAAGGACATCATCGTGGACGAGTCAAGAAAAACTCAATCAGCAAATTACCTTTGACTCCTAGGGTCGGTCAATAGGCTAGAACCATGTTCCCCCTCAAAGGAATGCCTTTGGGTAAGATTTGCACTGTATTAAGTGCTTTCCCAGGAAAATCAGGAATCTCTATATAGTTACTTTTCAATTTTTATTTTTATATTTTAAATGCAGGATGTGTTATTAACAACTTTATTGAGCATTTGTATAACTTATTAGGTTATAAGTTAGTAGGCCAGGTCTACTAGAGGGGGCTGGTGGAGCTGATTGACAAAGAAGGGGAAGAGCGGTATTGGTAGGAGGCTTGCCAGACTGGTCAAGGATGATTTAAACTAAGTGTGTTGGGTGAGGGGAGTATCATTCCATCCCAACACACCCAGTCAGTTGCCAGCAAATACAATAGATACTTGGAGCAATGTAGAGATATACCAGCCACTCCAGCCAATGAGCCGGCTTCATTTGGAGCTCGACTCAGATGCCTCTGTACAAACACCTGTAACATGGGAAACAAACAAGAGGAATTACTGATGTGTGCACATCTATGGGGGTATGATATAACAGGCACCACAGGAAACATGGTGGGGTAGCTCCTATGACTGGGGTGTTGGAATGGAAGTTTACAGGCTCTTTAGAAGAGACAGATCCAGCAGATGGGGAGGGGGAGTTGCTATTTATGCTAAAGATAGGCTGGAGGAGTATAGAATTCTCTCTGGGGACAGGTAAGCAGTCAACAGAGAGTTTGTGAGTCAGAGTTAAAGGGAGAATAGCGATGGGACACATTAACTGTAGGGATTTGTTACAGACCGCCTCATCAAGAGGATCCTGTGGATGAAGAAACTCTACAGACAAATAGGAAAAAGCCTCACACTCACAGGCCCTTGTTCTCATGGGGGACTTCAACCACCCTGACATCTGTTGGGGTGATGGTATGGCCCAGCACAAGCAATCCAGTTTTCTCGATTGTGTGGAAGACAACTTCCTTCTGCAAGCAATAAAGGAGCGATGAGGAGAGGTGCCTGCTTGACCTCATGATAACCAACAGGGAAGGGCTTGTTGGAAATGTGACTCTCCAGGGTAGTCTTGGTTGCAGCAATCATGAGATGGTTCAAATACGAGGTCCTCAGAGGACAGTGAGAAGAGCGTGCAGCAAGCTCACTGCCCTGGACTTCAAGAGAGCAGACTTTGGCCTCTTCAGGAAACTGCTTAGCAAGGTTCCATAGGATATAACCCTAGAGGGCAAGGGGGCCCAAGACTCTTGGTTGATATTCAAGGATCACCTGCTCAAGGCTCAGGAGTGTTGCATCCTACCTAGAAGGAAGTGCAGCAGGAGGGCCAGGAGACCTCCTTGAACGGATAAGAAGCTACTGAGGAAAATTCAAAGGAAATTAGAAGCTTATAAAGATGGAAGCAAAGACAGGATGCCTGTCAAGAATACAGGGATGTTGTCTGGGAATCCAGGGACCAGGTTAGGAAAGCTAAGGCCAGTTAGAATTAAACTTGGCTAGGGATGTTAAAGATAACAGGAAGGGATTCTATAGGTACGTAGTGAATAAAAGACTACGGACAATGTAGGGCCCTCTCCGGAAGCTCTCAGGAGAACTGGCTATCCTGGATTTGGAGAAGGTTAAAGTTCTTACTGACTTTTTTGCCTCGTTCTTCCACTGGCAAATCCTCTGACCACACCAGCCAAGTCCTTGGAATGCAGATGCAGGGACTGTGAAAACCTAGACCTTGGGCCCACTGTAAGAGAAGATCTCGTTCAAGACATCTTAAGAACTTGAAATGTACACAAGTCCATGGGACCTGATGAAATCCATCTGCGGATCCTGAAGAAGCTGGCAAATGTAGTTTGCAAAGCCACTGGCCATCATATTTGAAAAATCATGGCAGTCAGGTGAAGTTCCCAATGACTAGGAAAAAGGGAAATATAACCCCCATTTTCAAGAAGGGGAAGATGGATGACGTGACCCGGGGAACTACAGATACCAGTCGAGTCCGTCTCACTCTGTCCTGGCAAAAATCTTGGGGCAGATTCTCCTAGAAGGCACGCGTATGGCACATGAAAACAGCAAGGTGGTTGATGACAGCATCATGGCTTCAGTAAGGGGAAATCCTGCCTGACCAATTTGGTGGCCTTCTATGATGGAGCTACAGAAATTATGGACAGTGGTAGAAACAGCTGATGTCATCTACCTGGACTTGTGCAAAACACTCGACACAACATCCTTGTCTCTTAAATTGGAGAAATATCAATTTGATAGGTGGACCACTTGGTGGATAAAGAACTGACTGGATGGCCTCATGCAAATTGTGGTCAACGACTCAATATCTGACTGGAGAACCAGTAATGAGTCCCTCAGGGATCAGTGTTGGGATCGGTCTTGTTTAACATCTTTGTCAGTGACATGGACAGTGGGATTGAGTGTGCCCTCACACGTTTGCAGATGACACCAAGCTGTGTGGTTCAGTTGATACGCTGTGAGGGAAGGAATGCCACCAGCGGGACCTTGACATGCTTGTAAG
>NW_022994606.1:0-29892 GCF_012275295.1 Melopsittacus undulatus
CCCTAAAAACCCTTCTCTCCCACCCACACACTAAACAACCCTGCTGCTGCCTGCACGTTTTCTACCCTTGAAGCTCCAGTCTAGGGAACAGTTGCTTTTTGTTCCTCATGCCAGTTTATGCCAGCCCTCCACACTGTATGTGAAATACAGCTATCCTTCCCAGGTGGACAACTGAGGAAAACAAAAGTCACCATCCAGCCTTCATGGTGAGAGACACAACTCCATGGACTGGGCCACAGCCTGAGGGATCCTGCCTCAGGTGTGTATCAGCACTGCTAAGACACTCCTGGACACACACACAGGTGGGGCTCATACTGACAGCAAAGAAGGTGCCTGGGAGAAAATGCACCTCCACACCAGTAAGTGGCAAATGCTGAGACTGTGTGTGAACCATCCTCACTGAGGGGTCATTTTCAGAGGGGGGACTGTTTTCCCGCACTTTTCCATGCCTCCCACCCACCCCTGGTCAGGGTGCCCAGGATGGATGGACACCCACTGCCCACACTGCAGCATCTGAGACACTTCATCTCAGGAAAGAACCAGAAAGGGGTTTTGACACCATAGGCATATGGACTTCTGCCCACCATGCATCCTAGCTCCGCAGAGCAGTTGTCTTCAGTGTGGTGCAAATCTCAGTATGCCAGGCTTGCAATGGAAGCCTGAGTTTTCCCTCTTTCCTTCACAGACAATGATCTCAAACTTTACCAGATGCTGCAAAGTGCACTCCTGGACTTCAGCAATAGCAGCCCTAAGGAGTGGAAGGACAGTTAGGCACCTGTTCTTTCCTAAGCCAAATTTCAGCTGATTTTGGTTGGGCAATTGCCACAACTGTTTCAAGTTTCGGAGCACAAAACTACTATTATACATCAAAAATCAGAGAAAGTGTTGCTAATGCTAAAGTGTGCAGCCTAAGATTCCCTCAGAATACAAGCGGGCCAGTTTGGGGCGGCAGTTTATCTATAAACATACATATACTGAACAAGAAAACTAAGTTTGTCATAAAAATTATAGAGATCTTTTTGTGAAAATCAGAAACAACTGCTTCTGGCATAGGCATTTTATCTAAATGATTCAATATCTGTGAACCAGCTCTGCAATTTTTATGTAAGAAGTCTCAGAGATTCAAAATACAAGCTTTACAGTGATTTTTTACCATAGTTCAGTAGTGATACTGTTAACTTCTCTTCCACCCTTTGTTAGAAAATGCCATTCACACACATGTCCATTACATATACAATTACTTAGATATATACATAAATACTGAGTAACAGCAATATAGTGTGGTTTATGCCAACTACAAGTAACAATAATCTTAGCCATACTGGTATTACCATAGTGTTATCCAATAGTAATTCTGCCTGTATGACAGTCTTTGTGGCTTGCAAAACTTCTTGTACCACCAAATTAAACTACAAAATCGAGTTCACACTCTGGGAAAAATCAGAGCTTTGGTCAGTGTCTTATGTACCAGTGTATTGTGTATGCCTATTACATATGTAGTATGTGTTAATGCATGTATGTGCACAGTAAATTGAGTAGAGAACATTCAGGGAATTAACATAACTAGTTAAATAAGCAAACTGATAATATGTTGCATTTCATATGTGGCTGAATTGTAAGGTATTTATGATTTAAAATGCAAACAGCAATCAGTAAAACTCCTAAGTCGTGTATTATCACACCTATAAATGTAGGTATCACAATATTTACTAGCACTTTTGTTTTTTTCTGAGTGATAGAGAAAACACACACCCTATATAAACTGTGTATATGTATGATCACATAGAAAACTGTGCATACACACAATCAGAAGCAAAAAGACTCACTACTGAACTCTACACAGTGACATATGTATGCATGAAGGGTATGCATGCTTGACCCCTGTCCACATATGGTTTGATGGGGGCTGTAATACTTGAGCTTTCCACAGCTTCCAGACCAGCAAATGAAAACACCAAACCTCAAGTGTAAAGCTGTAACCACAAAGTTTTGGTTACACAAGTATGCAGTTTTTGTCCTTGCTGTGGGTTACTTTCTCAGCCTTACAGAGGCAGGAAACCCTCTTACCCCAGTGCAATAAATTATTTAAAAATTCACATTTGCTGATCTTAAATGCCCCCATATACCAGCAACAACACGACATTTTGGCATCATCTTTTCTACCAATTTGCATCACTTGCCAGATTTTGAGAACACGGTGGGCTGGGGGCATGGTGTCTAGGAGCTGGATTTAAATGTCTGCCCAAATCAGAATTATAAACTGCTTTTGTTTTGTTTTCTTATTTTTTCCCCCCTTGTGACTGGAGGTTATAATGGTGCGCACTGCGGCCTCAGCGCTGCTCCAGAGAGCGGTACGAGTTAATCTTGTGTGTTTTGGCGCCTTTTCTCTGCCAGCTACTGTACTCGAAAAAAAAAAAAAGCCAGAGATGTTGTCTGTCCCGTCTCAAGTTCAATGGCAGCACTTCCCAGCAGCGGGAGGAGAGGATGGCCATGTTCGCAGCCCTAATAGTAATTCACATCACGCCACATCGGCATCTTGTGTCAGAGTCGAAACTGGCTTCCCCGCCCCCTTCAACCTGAGAGCTGCCAAGTCTTCACACACTCTGGCATTCAACCACAACTTAATGGATGGGATATTGTGCATTAAAATGTGGCCCAGACACACAGGCAAAGAGAGGACAAGAGGGAAAGCAGAGAGACACACACACACACAAACAGACACGCGAGAGAAAGGAATGAATTAAAATACACACACAGGTCCCACAACAAAACAGCAGGGAAAAAAAAAGGAACAAAGAGAGAACCTTCTAATGTAACTTCAAAAACCAAGCCAGAAATGCCACCCGAACACTGCATCCTGCAATATAGTGTGAAAGAGACCAGCACAAGCCTCCAGACAATTTATCGAGCAGACCATACACAACAGCAATGCCATTTCCTCAACATTACACATTAACACTGCAGTGCACTAACGACGAAAACCACTGAGACAGCCAGAGAGAAAATATATTAAAAAGTGAGTAAAGAAGCATCTCTACAGCAAAAAGAAAGAGGGGGAAAGAACTGTCTTCAAGCTACAAAACAAAGTAGCATTTGCATTAATCCTTTCCAGATTTAATTTATAGCTGCCTGAAAGAGAAGAAAGGGGGGGGGGGGGGGGGGAGCTAAACTTGAAACAGGAAATGAGCCAAGTCAGCACTTTGGACTTAAACTTCCATCAACTGATTCCTGGCATAAAAGTGTGACCCATATACAAAAGCTGACAATAAAAGCAAAATTATAAACAATCTAGCACTTGGATCTCCTCCTGTAAAGCAGAAGTGGTATCAAATTTAAGAAGAGGGTATAACAACCACGTTCAAAAGACGGAGACAGTCTTAGCCTGGAGGAATTACGAAAGAAGAAGCAAGCAAGTAAGAAAAAATTAAACACCACGTACAATTGGCAATGTATGGCATTAAATAATGGAGATCTCGAAATCTGTACACACACCACCGGCGATTTGCTTCACATTCTCCAGGAGACAGACCTATTATACTCTCAGGGACTCGGTGTGTTTTGGGTATTTTTATTATTATTATTATTGGTTTTCATTTCCAGAAGTGGCCTTCTGTATTTCTGTTTGGGTTGCGGTATTTTTGCTTTCTTTGTTGTTGCTGGGGTTTGATTTCTCGGGGGGGGCGTGTTTGGGTTTTCGTGAGGGGCGGCGGGCTAAGTATTATTGTTATTTGCTCTGGCTGGCTGTTGGCTTGGTTTTATCTTATTTTGGTTACCGGCTTTTTGCCTGATACCGAACGGGATGAAAAACTCTTGGCTGGAGAGAAGGAAAAGGCGGTAAAGTCACAGCCCCCGGCAGCCCCAGCTCCCTCCCTCCCCGACCTCTCCCCCCCCCCCCCCCGACTTCCCCCCCCCCATTCTTTCTTTCCTGGTCTTCCTTCCTCTTTCGAGCTGCTAGGCTGCAGAGCACGTTTCAGTGGCGGCTGGCTTGAACGTGGCCCAAGAACTTTTTTTCCCCACACTTCTTTAAACTGATATATATGTATTTTTAGTTATACATACACATACACTCACACAGAGCTACACACATACATACAATATATATCGATATAGGTGTGCATGTCCTGACCGCGCTGCCGCCGCACGCCTCCCCCCGCAGCCCGGTCCCGCTTCAGCGGGTGCTGCCGGCGGGGGCACGCGGCTCTCCACTTCCGCCTGGCGGCTGCCGCACGCACTGAGGCCGCTGCCGTCATTTACATATTAGGAGGGTAGCAGCCAATGGAGAGCGTGGGGCGGGGCCTCACGCGGGACGGCAGGGCCAGTTGGGGGCCTGAGGGCCGGAGGGCCGGAGGGCCGGGTGGGGGTCGGCGGGGCCGGTGAGGGGCGACAGGGCAATGAGCGTGCCTGGGCGAGGGGCACAGGGAGAGCCCAGCCGCTTGGAGTTGTATTTTAAAGTTTTAACTAGAAGATTTACACCAAAATAGTTTAGCCCTCACAGGCCACGCTTGAGGAATACGTTTCTTCACACGTGCTCTTATGACAGGTTTTTGCAGACAGGTTGTGCAATTTCACTGCTTCAGGTGCCTTTTGTAAATTTACCACATCATACCAGTCCCTCCCTGCAGGACTAACTCCTCCACCCTGGAGGAGCCTGCGATCCTCTAGCCCAAACCTGAAGAAAGGCAGTAAGGCACCTCACAAGGAAGGGTTCTGCATCTGAAGCACCCTTTGGAACTGAGGCGCTTAACTATTAGATAAACAGAAGTGCATGAGGCAAAAGTGTGTGAAGAGTTTTAATCAGTCAGATAGCAAGCACATTATTTTCCGTTTAAAAAAAAAAAATCCAAACCAGCAATGTTTGCTGAGTACAAACTTTAAAAGAATCTTCATAATTGCCTAGAGACCATTGCTGGGAACATGGGGGCCTCTCAGGAAGTCAATTTTACCTTCTTTGCTTCAAGAAAAACACTCTAAGTTTCTAAAATACATTCCACACTTAAAATTGAGCACAAGTTGCCATGAAATAGGGAAAAATAATAATAATAATAAAAATAATAATAATAAAAGCCAAACACAAGCTTCAGACTTAAGATCAATCAAGTACATTGAGGTTTTCTTATTTGTATTTTTCTGATTCTTATGAAAAAAATCAAATCTAGAAAAAATTAAATTACAAATTTGCATGATCAGTGATTGGGAGAAATGATTGTTCATGCTGCATGGAACAGGTTTTGTGAATTGTATGACAGCCAGTCGAGTGGAGAACAGACCTTCCTCCACACCAGAGGGAATCTGGGGGTGTTAATTTTTTTAATTACTATTTTTCTTTCCTTGTTCTACGTTTCAAGCTTTGAGTTGGAGTCACATACAATGATTTGGGCTGGTCATCAGTACTCAGCAGAGTTCATTACAAGAAGTTGAGCAATATTTCATCATAGATTTACAGGCTTTCTGTTGTTCCTAGGTTTAATTCTCATGATGCTGTTGTGATTGCTGACAGAGAATCAAGTTCTGCTAGACAGGCTCATCACTCTTTACAGATTTCTGTCTTTGAGTTGATTGACTGTTGTTATTATTGAGCCTGCATATTTACTAAGCTCAGTTCTGCAAGTGATTTAGCAATGAATTGGGAACTTTTTTATATCAGATGAGAGAAATAATAGCTTAAGGGACAATTATAGATATTGTAGTCTTTTAGGAGGAAAATGGTGTTACCCAAAGCTGCCATAGTTACTCAATTTAGTTTAAGCCTAGGTTGTTTGTCATAGGCAACTTCCTTGAACATATTTTTAAGTCCAGAAGTTGTTATGTGTCTTTCCATTGCCTTTCATTCCTCAGCTGTACAGCTCTAACTTGTCTTGATTATGGCTTTCTTTTACACAGACATGATCAAAAGCTCATATGTTTTCATAACAGGCTGACCTTAAGTTCTGTTGATTCTGCATGGTTTTTGTTATATATCTGTATACTTGATACTTTTTAATGTTCATAAGGGATGAAAACATGAAAAGACTAAAGAGTTTTCCTCCATGGATAACTTTAACATGCTCAGTTACCTATCTGGATATGAGTAGATAACAATCTGAAGTGAGAAAGAACTTGTTTGCAGAATTTCCACTAAAACAATCAATTATTTGACATCCTTAAAATAGAATTTGTAAAAATTGACAAATGTTTCAATTCAAAGCTGCTAATATAAGTTGTTTTGCAAAAGTCTCTGCCTTTTCAAGGTTTCCTCACTGACTAACAGGACACGAAAAATAAAAAGAGTGAATGAGGATCTGGCATATCAATTGTTCAACAGTAAAGTCTGTGAGTAGCACAGTCACAGAACAAGCTGAGTAAACAGAATCACTTCAAGCAACAGTAGGGTAGGCAGATTCTCAGTGCAGTTCAGCTGTGTGCATGACAGGTCAGCTATCCTCATGCAATAACAGGACAACAGAGAAAACCAGGTAGCTTAGGGCAAATCCATAATTTTCCACATGTAAAAAACTGCTGTCATCCCACCAGCTTTCAAGTAGGAGCTTCACATTTTTCAGGGAAATGCTGCTGTAGCTAAAAAGGTGCTGCTTGCTGTTCCATACATTCAGGTTTTTTCTGAGCCACACACCATGAAAATGAAGGATTTGAACATGTGCACGACACTTGCTCATTATTTCTGAAAGTTCATACTTTTGCCATTGTGCTCTTTATGGGCTCCTGGCCCTGCTGAGCCTCCTGCATAGTTTTTGTAACAACTAGGGAGAATTATAACTCTGAGCCTGGCACCACCAAAGTGGTTTCTTCTGCTGCTTCCCCCAGGCAAGTACTCTGCAGTCCAGGGTAAAAGGCACTGGACAAAGAGATGTGCGGTGCTGGTCAGCAGGCTCACAGAGACAAGTGTTAGTGATTCCCTGTATTGCCAACCGAAGCCTGGAATTCCACTTGCTACAAGAGGGAAAAGTGCCATTCGTTCCAAGCCACTGCTCTGACATACAGGTAAGAAAGAATTAAAGGAGATGTTGTATCATTATTTTTAAAAGCGTAAAGCAAGTAGTAGCAAAGTTGTTACCGATTACAGCAGACCAGAGTTGTGGATACCAGAGCAACACAGGGGAGGAAAATACAGCATATAAAATTTCAGAGTCTAGCAGCAGGTCTCCCTTTCCTTGTCCAGGGAAGCAGCTGCAGAATCCTGATGCCACAGCATCTATTTTTCTTCCTAATTAATAATCTCGTACTATTGTGCTTTCACTTTAATCCTGTTATTCTGTTAAAATCTGCTGGAAGCACAATCACAACATCACCATACAAGCCACATCATCACCAGAACAAACTGAAGAAACACTACGAGGTTACAGAGTGAAGCATAAAATTCCTATATCTTCCACACAGCAGGACTGCCTTCAGTTCTTCAGTTGTCCTTAATAATATACAAAGTGTAATATCTTCCCCAGACACTTGCCTCTCTCCCTATACAGGACTGCTGAGGAGCTGTAGCATCACTTTTTAAAAAAATAATAATTAAAAAAAAAAAAAAGGCAAAGCTTAATGGTAGCATTTAAATGGCTTACAGAGCCTTTGAGTTCACACCTCCTTAAGGTGAACAGGAAGGGAAGGGGTGCACATCTTTGTTGTTACTTTTGCCTTGCAGCATTTTCAGCCAAGCTATGTGAACAGACCAGGAGCATGTTAACTAACTTTGTAGCAGCTGTATTTTTGTAGCAGGTTGTGGGGTTTTACCCTTTTTTTTTTTTTTTTTTTTTTTTTTTAGGTTTAGGAATGGCAGAACATGTGAAATGGAGCCAGGGCAGTTCCTTGGAGGACGATTATCTTGGTTTCTTATTTTTTGAAAACCAATCTGCCAGATGTAAGTCTTCTTCCTGCTCCGTTAGGGAGTCTCATTCCACTGACCTTCACATACTACACTGTTTCTGAGATGGATCCTATAACATCCAGAGTGACTTGGCAGAATATTTCTTGCTCTGGACACAAGCATGCTTACCTGACTCAAACCAACCCATATGTGAATGAGCACCTGAAAAGATGCGCATGGCTCACACTCATGTAAAAGACTCTGTGTTACAGGTTACACAGATGGTTGTATTTGGTCCTGGGATAGATTTTACACTGGGATTTCTAAGCATGACTTTCAGGGCTTTTAATCCACATCAGCTTGAGAGCATGTTTCCAAGTGGCCAGAGGAAGAAATTTTTTGCCTCTCCCAAGCTCCTTTGAAAAAGTGCTTTTAGCCTGCTAACCTAGCTTCTTGCTTTTCATTTCTGTCCTTCCTATCAAATCAGCCTGGACGCTGGATCAACCACTCATGAATGTGGCTGAAGTATTCTTGTAGCAGGATGCAAGAGAAGTTAGGGAAGGCAGGCAAAAGTTGCTTTCATGTAAATATCTCACTTTTACACTGGTATCTCCAGGAAAAAAAGAAAAATAATGAAGGAGAGTTTATTTCTGCTAATGGGTGATGATGTGACAACCTGGCAGACACCTATGGCATGCCGCAGTCCACTATGGTCTCTCTGTAGGCACACCAGCATGACAGCTGTGCCAAAAGAAAACTATATTCTCAGCGTGTGGTCTAGAGACATTCAGCATTTCTGCAAGAAATATGCATGAGGTTTGACTACTGGGTTTTCCTGCCCTCCCATCTCCAGAATCTACCTATGGGGCAGACATTTTTGTCCGGAATGGATGATTTTGCCACCTGGTGTATTTTTCTTCCAAACTTCTACAGGTCTGTGTCATTATGGCATTAGTAAGACAACTGAGGATCTCATGATAGCAAAGATTTTTTTACATGATTGATGATCTTGTTTCTGTTGCTAATGTGCTTAATGTAATAGCTGAGGTTTGAAAAGACTGGGCTTCCCAAACTGGTCTGCAGCCAGTGTTAAACTGTGGATGCTGCAGTTCACTGATCACAGAGAAAACCTACTATCTCAGCCCAAAGGCAGCTCTGTCACCTACAGAGTAGAAAGATGACTAGCAGGATGCTGTCCCAGAGATGAATTTTACGAGTTTGAACAGCAGGGCCCTTGCTCCCTTCCAGGAGTATGGATGTTGGCAAGGCATGTGTGTCATTTTTTAGAAATGCCTCTTGCTCTCTTCGTGCTGGAATCACGCAACCAGTCGAAGACTGTCACCTGGAGAAGAGTGGTATAGAGTGTCAACTCAGCAGGCTAAAGAAAAAGACACTCCTTCTTATCAATCACTTCTGATGGAAGTCTCATTTCTTACTCCAGCATTCTGCATATCCTGCACAAGTCTCTAAGGAGAAGAATCTCCAAGGGTCTCCATCAGTTTTCAAAGGTGCAGGAGACCTGAGACAGGTGGCTAGAAAGTACTTATCATTGGTGGAGCAGGGCCCAGTAAACCTGGAAAGAACTTAAGGAAAGCCTGTCTTTACTCACCCTCACACTGCTTATAATGTGCAAGAGAAAATATCATGCTAGGAAATAAATGGTACATGGCGCACTCGTCCAGTACCCATGGATATGTTTTCCATTGTTTTTTGACAATCATGAATATGTTGGCGTCTTCCTGACTTCTCTCCTGAACATTCACATGCTTGGGAATACCTGTGAAGATTGTCTAATCAATTATTAAACAAACAATATTAAAAGAAGATTATATTATTTGAATAATGTGCTATTTAAGCATTTTGGGAACCATTACGGTATTCCAGCTCCTTATAATAAGAATTTTCAAAAGATGCAGATTGATATACTTAAGAGCTAGTACTGCAGTCACACGGTGCTTGAGAAGGACTTCAGAAGAGTACTATTTCCTTTTGATCTCCCATCAATATGCTGTGTGGAAACAGAGTGAATGGGGAGCAGTACCTGCTTCCAGTCACTGAAAATCTTACACTCTGTGAAGACTGCACTGGCTGGTGCAAGAAGATAGCACACAGGAGAGCACCAGTGAAGTACTGGGGTCAGATCTGTTTGACTGGATGAACAAAGGCAAGCTTCAGGAGTGGGAATCCTCACCTTGGAAACTGTGGTAGTAACCAGCCACTTAGCTCCTCTCCCTCTTCTGTTTTGTTGAGTGCTCTTCCAGTCCTGGTAAGAGAGCTGCATCTCAGCTTTTCTGAAGAGAGGTCACTCTATCTTCCTCCTTTTCCACAGGTCCCCTATTTTTTTTTGTAGTCATTGCTGTTCTTCACTTGGCTGGCTTGAATGTTCATCCGACTTCATCTAGAGTTGATATGTACTTCATGCATCTTATGAGCCCTTTTATTGTACTCTGTTGATTCTGCTTTGCTTATTGACCCAGTCTAAGATGATGAAAGTTCCTCCAGGAAAAATGCAAATTATATAATCTGTTTTCTACTTACAGAAGCAAAATGATTGCTCTTTCATATTCTCTGACATGGCAACACCACAGACTGCTTTCTTTCCCCTGCATTTTGCCCCATACATCATCTGCTTGCAACAAGGTTCCCAGCCCATGGGTGAATCATGGGAGGGATTTTGGATTAGTTTCTTAACTGACTGGAAAGAAAACTTGGGGAAAATAGACTGAGGGGTCATTCCAGGATGTTAGTAAGGAGAGATTACTAGTAAGAAGATAAGTAACTTTCTCAGGTGTAAAAAACTCCACATGTCCCTGCATGAGCCTCTGAGTGACTAGCAGACCATGTTAAAGGGAGGGCTGGTGAGCTACGTAAGTTTGTTCTGGTCAAGAAGCCTACTGACTGTTGATATTTTAAACTTTGAATGCTAAAGGCACATACTAGCATCCTGAGTAGGGAAGAGGGAAAATTTAAGCAGCCATTGACAGAAGGCTAAGGTTAAGTTTTGTAGATATTGCCAAATTTATCTTCTCCTAGGATGTGAGGTTGTGAATGGACAACCTCAAGGAAGCCAAATTCCACGTACTTGGGTGGAGACTTAATACTACATGCAAACATCAGTGATCTACAGGAAACAATGTTCTAGGAGTATCATTCTACACTGCTGTACTGGTGTGAATGTTACAGGGAGCACTGGAGAAAAAAAAAGAAGCTGTCATAGCTAAATCAAAACTCACAGTTTTATTTAAAAAAATAAAATAAAAACTTTAGGTCAAAAGTAGATACCTGAGGCAGTCATAGGGGCCCTTCATAGTCATAGCTGTATGCTTCATGGCTTCAGGCACACAGCAAGGTGTGTTGTTACCATATTTTGCAACTGCATTTCTTCACTGGATTTATGATGGCACACCCTGAAATCACAGCAGACTTTGTCATCTGCATCTCTGAATGTGCTTTGCTGTAAGTATTCTTTTCCTGTGCACCTACCAAAATTAAACTGTAAGTCAGGATCACACTGAGGGCAACCAAACCCTTTAATGAGCCTGGTGCTGTTAAAGCTGGTTAACCTCAGCAGCATGTCCAGGGTGAGAAAAACATGTAAAAATAGAATGAGCTGCATGACAGGAAAGTTACATGTGTACAACCCACAAGTGACCACAGGTAATTTGTGTTCTGTAGAAATAAGCCAAGAGAAGGAAGAAGAGTGGAACAGTACAGGCCCAGGGAACTGCAGTACGGCACTGAGGAGCTATCAAAACCCGGCAAAACATGGCTTTTGGACTTTGGCAGCAAACAACCCACATAGCAAGACTCTTAGAGCCCATTTTAAAATGCAACCCATATCTTTTCTGTACCAGCAGCTGGTCAAGCAATCCTGGCTCTAAAGGACATGTGAGGTCAGAGCAAAAAAATTTATTTGGAAGTATTTAAGCTAAAATGTAAGTCATGCTTTGTATTTCAAACATGCAGTGAATTTTCTGAAAGGCTTGGTTTTGTGTTCAGAGGAAGACTCCCTTGCACATTAATAGTTTTTACTAGACACAGGAAATTTGAATTCCAAAGGCGATGTGTTTTCAGAACACTTTGAACATATGGAAAACAAGGTTATAATGGAACTTCCCTGTAACTTAATCATACCCTGTAGTTCTTTGAATACTCTGAATGTAGACACACATGCACTCAAGTTAATAAGCCAAGACTATTAATCTTCCTGTTAACCAGCTGAACTGATTAATGAAGTAATATATTTTGCAGTACAATATGCATTAGCACAAGCAAGTGACAGAGCAGGACAGCACTCAGCACTTGAGTAGAGGAAATAGAGAAAGTCAGAGGAAGATGTGACTGCCAGCAGCAGAAGGTCAGTCTAGGCCAAAGGCAGCTCTGACTGGGATGAGCAAAGGCAAGCTTTGTCACAAGAGTCATACAGATTGCAAAGGCAAAACCAAAGCAAAGCAGGTTCCACCTCTTTATTCTCCCAGCCCACACCACCATCATGTCTATCATTAGACTTCCCTCCTTTCCTTCTGCTTCTTACTGATCCAAAGAAAGGAAAACATGTTGGAAGCAGGAGGAGCTGAAGCAGTGGGAAGGTGTGTAAAGGGCATGGGGAAAGTTCTATCAGTCTTTACAGTGTGTGAAGGAAAGTAATACATGAGCCTCTCCAAAGAAAGTGGCAAAAATTTATAGGTTAATACAGCCTGTAAGTACAAATACTACCTTTTTTTCCAGCAAAAAAATGTATTTTTCATAAATGCATATATTCATGCTCTTTGCATAGAAGTGGACCACATAGGCCAGTAGATTAGAGGAAAGAAACGCAATCAAGCAATGCTTTCCAATTACAAAGTTATGTGTTATTTTCTTCTGCAGCAGTGAAAGGGGTTTCTTTTTCCCCTGACAGTTTCCCCTGATGGAAAATATTCCCTCCCTAAACCACATCCTCTAATGTTTTCTGTGAAGTTTTGACAGATAAAGTTTTTCTGGGAAAACACGGGCTTCTTTGTTTCTGGTATGCATTGTGCCTACAACTCCCATGGCCTCGGTTCAGCAATAGGTTTTATTTAAATGTCTCATTTTCATTACTACTACACTTTTAAAGCTGAGGTGTGGTAGTAGAATGGACCAACATTGGAATTCAGGTTCCACCTGCACAGCCACAGTGCATCGTAACATCTCTTCCTGACGGCAGGGTGAAGACTAAAGCCAGATAACACTAACAGGACACAGCATCATCCCCTAAGCCAACAGAGTGCACACAGAGGCTTTATCCTACCTAAAATGCAGTCCAGGGTGGTCCCAAACCCATCCCCAGCAGACACCCTGACACTTGGGACAGGATCCTGCCCCCATGGCACAGATCACAGGGGTGGCCACCCTCTTTAGCCCAGGGGAGCCAGGACCAGCAACGGCTGTGGAAAAGGCCTCATGGCAGCCAGTACTGCCACCTCCTGTCACCCACAGCAGGCAAGAGGACATGCTATGGGCAGAGAGAAGGTGATCATGGTGGGTCAATACATGGCATCAGTGGACTCCTCTCTTTCCCCCACCAGGAGCACTTGCTCAGCATCATTTTCTTCTTTTTGTTTTTCTTCTTTTTCTTTCCCCCCCCCCCCTTCTTTCCTTTCTTCCTTCCTTCCTTCCTTCCTTCCTTCCTTCCTTCCTTCCTTCCTTCCTTCCTTCCTTCCTTCCTTCCTTCCTTCCTTCCTTCCTTCCTTCCTTCCTTCCTCCCTCCTTCCCTCCCTCCCTCCCTCCCTCCTTCCCTCCCTCCCTCCCCTCCCTCCCTCCCTCCCTCTCTCCCTCCCTCCCTCCTCCCTTCCTTTCCCTTCCCTTCCCCTTCCCTTCCCTTCCCTTCCCTTCCCTTCCTTTCTTCCTTCTTCCCTGTTCCTCTATTTTCTTTCTTCTTTTCCTTTTTTTTCTTCCTGTTTATTTTAGTTTTATTGTGTTTCCTACACTGCGGGAGGGAGCTGCAGCCAAAAATAATGTTGCCAAACCGAGAGGATTGGCACACGCTCCCTGGAGTCTGCAGCAATAGCAGAGCCTTTAAATAGGAAAGAGCCCTGGCTGCAAGCTGCCCCCGGAGGGCTGTCAGCTTTGCTCCAGTGAGGGGGACACTGGCTGAGGGTGCAGAAGGAGCTGCATCTCGCTGATCCCATGCCCACACCCATGGGGTGTCGTGGTTCCATCTGTCTGCAGCTCTCTTCTGTCTCTCTCTGCTCCTTGCTCCTGGCAGTGCAGTCTATCCTCTGGAAATAACTGCAGTTACTAGAAATCTGTCATCAATAAAGCT
The DNA here is from genome assembly GCF_012275295.1 of Melopsittacus undulatus. Taxonomy (NCBI): domain Eukaryota; kingdom Metazoa; phylum Chordata; class Aves; order Psittaciformes; family Psittaculidae; genus Melopsittacus; species Melopsittacus undulatus. The sequence goes on from NW_022994606.1 coordinate 14,082, forward strand.
GTGGTGGCCTGGTAGCGGCACATATGCATGAAGCGGGGAAGCTCCCACTCCAATTGTTACATGTCTGAAACATCAAGTGTGCCTAGAGTTAGCCCAGGGAGTGGGAATGGTTCCATGGCCCCACTGCCATGAAAACTGCACAGTGCTCTTCATCAGACAGTGATCACTGGTGAATTTTCCAAAGTAAATTAGATAAATGATTTCTCTCTCCTCACCCATTCCTCCCCAAACATAATGCCATGGACAATTCTTGCCACCCCTAAGCAAACAAGAACCTCAAAGTCTAGCAAGCCAACTTCACTCATCCTTGTTGGGGCACAGTCGTATGAGGCAGGGCAGTGAGAAGGAGCTTAAAGCCCCCCATTTTTGTACAATAAAGCTATCTCCTGCAACAGTATAAGATATAGGAGGGTCTTCCTCCTCTGAAGACTGCAGTCTGCAGATCTCTTCAGAGGGTATTTCCCACTGCATAGCGCTTGGGGTGCAAAGCAAGCACTAACTCCTGAAAAGCTTCAGAGCTGAGCTGCTATTTGTTCCTGCTGATTAACTCCTTCTGCTTCCTTCTGCCTCCAGCCCCTATTTCTTCAGCACCCTTTATTTCTGTCCTAGAGCAGCCGCCGAGTACTTCGCTGCCCAGCCGGGAAGGGCAGAGGCAGCCAGTGGGGCAGGAGGAGCAGGGACAGGAACAGAAGCAGAGGCAGGGAAAAGGGCAAGGACAAGGGGAAACCGTCCGGTCCGCTCCCGTCCCGGGGGGCAGACGCAGGCTCAGCCGACGGGCGCTCCAGGCAGCATCTTTTCACACTGTTTTGCGGCCTCTCACTGCTTCCACTTGGCACCCTCAATGCAGAGCAGCTTGGCTCGAACCTCTTAGGGCTCTTAGAGGCTGCCTGCGCACTGAAAGTCGCTTGCTAGTTTCATTTCCTAACTGCAGATCAACTTCCCTCCCTACAAATACAATCCCTCAAGTAGACGACCTCCAAAACCGGGTCGGTTTCTCCCTATTTCACTCGGTGTATCACATTTCCTTGACTCTTCTGTTGCTGCTGTTTTTATTATGACCACGGTACAACCGGGTATTGCTCGGTCCTAAGAAAGAGCAATGCTTTCAGCCCAATACCAACTTCTTACGTAGGATGAAGAAGAAAGTAGTTTACGTAAATACATACTTAGGATATAGGAGACATATGTTGGCTATTTCCCCTCCGACATGTCCGTGTTGCTTTTATGGTGTCCCGAAGGAAACTCCTTCATGACAGTGACACAGAACAGGTAAAGATGCCCATATCCCTCCTTTAGGAGAGAGTCGACTGCTGCTTTTTCTTTCCCTCGCCGATGGGCACACAAACCACGGAAAGAACAAGTAAATGTTCAGCATCTTAGGTTTCACCAAATCATACCAAACAAAAGAACTCACTCTGTACTAGCGGCTTCAGCCGCATTAGGTAAGTTTCCACTTGCAATAGCAGCCGCGAAGGTGGTTGATCCATCGACTGTATTTTTTTTTCGCTAAAATTCAGGTATTTAACCCAGAAATGCTTAGTTCGGGCTGGGCCCGAGTGCGCCCAACCATCTTCCGCCGCCCTGCCCCAGAAACAGCCCACCCCAGGAAAGGAACGGGCTCGGTCACTCGCCGCGGCACCTAAGGGGAGCAGGAGCCGAGGCAGATTTGTCTCTGTACGCTGCCGTTCTCCTTCTTTCCTCCCTCCCAAACTTTTGGGCGCTCTCTCAGAACTGTATTTATAGACTTGGAGGACAGATCTGTACTTTTTTCTTTGTGCCTCCTTTGGTTTGGGCTTAGAGCACTGGCAGGGAAAATAAAAAGGAGGCAGGCAGACAAACGGGAGGACAGAAGGGGAAAGAGCTGAAGTCCCGCAGGCGGGACCTGGAGGGAGGCTGGGGCGGCGGGCGGCAGTGAGATGCTCCCCCTGCTCCTGGAGGATGAGAGAGGTAACGGGGAAGGTCCGGCCCCGGCTCGCTGGGAGGGGAGGGGAAAGCCTCTCGCCTCCGGGGAAAGGAGAGGCCGGCACGGCCGCCCTATGTTGGGGTGGGGGGGGGGGGGTGTCGATGGGACTGCAAGGAGAAAGAGCTTGTGTCTGCCTGGGGCAGAGGGGTTGGGAGAGAGCGACGCGGTGATAGCAAGAGTGTGCTGTAAGAACAGGTCACAGGGGGGCAGGGGCTGCCCCCGCCTCCGACGGGAAGGCTGGAATGCCGAAGCGGGCCTGTTCCAGCTCCGGCGGACAGCCGGGGAAGGCCGGGGTAGACGAAGCTGGGCGGGGATGCTTGAGGGCTGTAGCAGTAGCTGCGGCGTCCGGGGCAGCGGAGGGAGCCCGGGATGCAGCTCCGGGACAGCGCGGCTCTCCCTGGCTCTTCGCGGCTCCGCTCAAAGAGCTGTTTGGGCACCGCTCCGCCGGGTGTGTTTTTCTGGGACGTCTCTATTGTACTTCAGACAGTCAAACCGCAAAACAAACCCCACGCTCCTCACGGGAATAGAGAATTAACAGCAATCTGTAAAAGTGCAGCTTTCCCTGACTGCAGAAAAAGCGATTGGAGAATTAAGAATGCGGGAGTTCCGGGTTTTGCTGTTGTTGTTGTTTTGCTTTTTGTTTTTATTTTCTCCTATGGTCTGCAATTAAACAAACTCTCTTTTCCCGCAGCGTGAATGGTGAATGTCTCTAAACAAACATCTCAATAACCTGCGTGGTGTAATTGTCATGTTGTTAAGCATTTCCTCACTGACATATTCCACATTTAGCCTCTTATCTCCGAAGTAGATATCAAAGCAGTTTCCGACATCTTTAGAGAGCTTGTCCTGCAGGTAAGCAAAAATGTGAAGGTGGAGAAAGACCTTGCTTCTGGGCTGAAAATGAGACTTTCAGGTTTGCTTCGAGTGGCAGAAAGGCTGTAGTAGCAGGATTTTACACTTGGCTCTGCAGTCTGGCTTCTGATGTGCCACGAGGAAGGTACAAAATCAGATTAAAGCTGCAAACCACCCATCAAACCCCGTTCAGAGCCTCGGCTCTGGTCTCGGGTGTGTTTTAAATCACTGACACTTCAGAACAAAACCTTTTGACCCTTCGCCTCTCCGGTGGGGATTTCACTGTTTGATTACTTTAATAATTTAATTTCTATTTGCCCTTCGAAGTGGGCAAATCAACCTTTCCAACACGGGTGGGGGCTGTTATTTTTAGCTCATTCGCTGGAACAAATGTTCCAACACTCCCTGCTTTGAATCTCTTTGCGGTTTGACTACTCTGATATTTAAGACCGTCGGTTTTCCTTGTCAAAGTACCTGTTACAGGAAATGGCTCCCTTAGCTTGGCAAATCACTCTCAACAAAGTAGACAAGCGCATTCGACCAAGTAAAGAAACGTTTCTAAAATGTTGCCGGGAAATACCCGAAATATTAAACTGGTAAATCTACTGTAGGTGCTACCCTTATGATGACCTTAACAGTGTGCCCAGCTATCAAAATAAGTAAGAAATCATTAAAATATTGCATGCCTTCCTGTCCTCTCGATAAATACACTTTGTCGGCACTTGCTGAGCAGTTTTGGAGAGTCCCATATGCACTTCATAAACAGCACCAAAAATGCGGGTCCAATTCAAATATCATTATAATAGCCCTGCTGCCCTTACCTGCTGCAGTTCTGTGTCTACTGTTTCTGTAACAGAGTGTTTTAAAGTACGTTTAAATGTTGTTGTCGTGGTCCCCTCCGCCACGTTGTCCGGGAGCTACACTACTACTGTGTCCATTTTAAAAACGCCTCTCCCTGTGTTTAGCTACGAGCTGTCCAACATAAATACAAATAGCACTATGAAGGAACACAACAAAGCAGGTGTGAAGGGAAAGGGAGAAATCCGCTTGTCAGATGATGCCTCAAAGAGTGCATTACATTAATCCAGACTTCAAAAAGCTAGCGCCCTTGAGATTCTAATGCCATACACATTTATAAATATGAATAGGTACAATCTGAGGTGCGGAAATGGTAACAGAAGTTTTAAACTTCATGGCTGTAGATTTGGAAAGTTCTCGTACCACTGGCGCCTGGACACCTGCACACATTAGCAAAAACACTGCATTGAATTAAGTGCCTGATCACTGCGATATTCTTTACAGGGTTTTCTGTTACCGCCAAGAGCGTCGTCATATACGATGCCCTTCGTGGCCAGGGGCCAGCGACTTAAATGAAGTCAAGTAAATAAAATAAGTGCAAACTAGTCTCTGCACTGGGGCGTTGAAAAGCGTGTACGAGGAGTGTCTAGAAAAGATGAAAATCCGAGTTTCGTAGCTCCAAATCATTACATCCTCAGCAACAGAACATGATAATTACCCACGAGAGAAAGGGGCAAAATCCTCCTCCTATACTGATTATTGTTATGGCAGGGTATTATTGTTATGGCAGGGAGCAATAACTGGTTTGTTATGAAAATAGTGTTTGTTATGAAAAAAGAGTGAGCAGCCATCTAGATAAACATTCCCTGTGTCTAACAAGGCTACCGTCTCCGTGATGCTTTGTGTGCTGCATGTTAACCCCTGTCCTTTATAGTCATTATTGTATTTTGTTTCCTTTTTTTTTTCTTTGTAACTATGCGCATTGTTTCCCACTTACCCTAATTGCAGCAGTAACGGTCCGAAATTTCGTGGAGAAATAAAATAAACTGCTCGGTTGGGATTTTTTTTCCCCTGTGGGCTTGGGTTCTTGGGTGTTTGGTTTTTTTTTTTTTTTTTTTTCCTTTTATGTGTTCATCAATAAATTCAATACCTGTTTGGTTTTGGTTTGGGTTTTTTTTTCCTATGCAGTAACCTCTTCGTATGATTATATCGACACCACTCGAACACTGGAGCCTTTAATCCCTCTATATTTGTAAGGTACCTGAGTTGCCTTTTCCTGGCTCTTGGTGGATAGTTATAAACTCTGTTTGACAAGCAAGGAAACCTACAAACCGGAGAGCAATACTGACATTGTTCCTCACGTTAGGAGCTTTTTCTGTGCGTGGCCCTTTCTCTCCCTGTAACAAGATCCAGCAGGGACTGTGCTTTGGAAACAAGCGGGCTCCGCGGGTATGCGGGGCAGACTTCGAGGGCCCCGGTGACTCCAGGGAGGCCGAGAGAGCAGGGGCTGCTGCTCCCGCTGCCTGCCCGCCTCCACGTCGCCAGCTCCACCACCGTGCGCGAGCCGCGGGCTGCGGCGCTTCGCCGCAAGATGAGTCAAAACGCAGGCGGCCGGCAGCAGAGCATTCCTCAAACATGAGTTTCAGGCCTCAGACAGTTATAAAGCCTCCGTAAAGAGGCTAAATGTGAAGTCAGGATGCCGCAAACACAGCGCAAGGAGCAGCTCAGCTTGGAAGGGACAGGGCGACTTGCGGCTTTTGTTCGCCACGGGTGCGCTCGGAAAGCTTCGCTTCTGTTGCCGGACAGGGAGTAGCGGGAGGCGGCCGCGCTTTACCAGGGCGAGATCCCCGTGTCCCCTCGCACATCTGTCCGCTTGCAGAGCACGGGGAATCCTATCCCAGTCCCCCAAGGGGCTAGGTGGGGGGTATTTCTGCGCTTGCCGTGGCCGACCCGCAACTTTCAGGGCCGTGCCAGCCGCCGCCCGCTGCCCCCGGGCACCACGAGCATCCCAGGTCGGAGCCTGGCGCAGCATCACCCTGCCCTCCACCGACAGCTCCATGGCTTTGAGTTAGTTATTCCCAAACGCAGGCAGATTTGAACACTCCGCTGACGGCTGCCCTGGGGTTCCATGAGGCAGTCCTTCTCGCCGCCACCCCAAAACCCAGCAGCCTCCTTCGTCGCCCTTCGTAGCGCTCTGACCGCCGGCCCGGCCTGGGCAAGGGCTGTTTTTAGGTCTCCGGAGGCTTTTACCTCCTTCAGGGAAAAGTGGCTCAGCTGGGTCAGCGCCCCTGCCTGCAGCCGCAGCCGCGCCTAACCGCCCGAAGCCAGGGCGCGGCACATGCGCATCCGCGCAACGCAGCACGGCACCCGCGCGCCCCCTGGCGGCAATCGCTGCAGGAATTGGGCTCGGCCCCCGGCCGCGGGGCTGCCCGCCCGCCGGTCTGTCACCGCTCTGAGGCCCCGGACACAGCACCTGCGCAGGGCAGCTGAGCAGTGGCTCAACAGGGGACATGTATCGGTTTGCGCCCCTAAGCACTCCCCGTGCCCACCCTCTCTTCCCCTGGGGCGGGAAGACCCTCTCTGTCGCTGGAGGAATACTGGAGCACTCTTCTACACCCCATCCTCCTCCATGTGTGGGTCAGTGATGACAACCAGCTGGCCCTCTCCCACTGTCATCATCTCCCTGTGCTGACCTTCACATGCCTGATCCTGGCCCCAGGTACTAATCATCTGCCCAAGATCTTCCTTCCACAGAACATACTGCCTTCTCATCACAGTACATGAGGGAAGGCATGAAAAGGTGGCTTCATATGAATACTTGCATACCACCTCCCTTGGAGGTGAAGGGGCCATAGCTTCATGTTGTGCAAGGGCAGAAAAGGTAAAAAGTAGCTCAAAAGTAGCAGAAAATGTAAAAAGGTAAAAACTAAGCTCATGTGCCCTGTTTGAAAGTACTGCACAATAATGTTTACAGGCACAAATTTGTAGTAAGGCTCCGGAATTCACCTTAGTTCTTAATTTACTGACGTGTAGTGAGTACTTAAAACTGTTCACAGGTATCACTGCATGCTTATTCTTCATTAAGCAATCTGAAAAATAACATCCTGTGGAATCATCCTGGCAGGTTTACCAGCGAGCTTGATGCCTGCAGAGGTGCTTATGCACAGCTTTTCCACAGAGCAGTCAGTTTCCTGCTGTCTAAGCTTTGCGCCATGTGCTGCCAAAAGCCATCTCATCATGAAGAGGTACCATTGTCTGTTGAGGACTTTTTGCCCCTATAAAACTTTTTTATCCCACTTCTTAACCAGTTTAAATCTAACATAAATCATCTGTTTATAAGTAATCTCTTACTATCCACCTCAGCCATGCAACCAAATCTTCAAAGGCAGCCAGGTTGCCAGTGTCATCCCATTTGATGAAACAGAGAAGAAAAAAACAGGATGCCATCGCCTCCACAATGGGGAGAGTGTGCAGCTCCTGACCTCTGCTTTGCTTTAGGCATTGAGGTTGACAGAGCTGCACAACTGACTGGAATACAGAGCATCAGATCCTACCTTAGTCATGAATGGAAATAGAGCTCTTTGGTTGCTACAGAATAGCAGAAATTTAGACTGAGGCTTAAATAAAGTCTTTGTTGGATGTATGTATGAGCAAAATAAAGAGACATCTTCAAGGATAAGAGAAAAATAAGACCTAACAGGGAATGATGAAGTACATAGATTTATTTTGTCTTGAAAGGAAGGTTGAGGAGAGCCACGGTAGAGTTCAAGCACAGTGCTAATGGTGATGGGGAGAGCAGAGGAGGGATGACATTTTTTACCTGCTATTTGAGTATGTCCATCCCTACCATTTCCAGACAGGGGAGCTGTCTGTGGATTTGTCCTGCACCTCAGGTAACTGAAGCACATATGGCATGTTTGGAAATGACAGCTGGGGTGGCTAAGCTGGGTGGCTCTTAGGACAACTGCTATTAGAGAAGCCAAATTGGTTTTGGTGTAATTTATCAGACCTGGAGGGAACCCCATGTTATAGTAGTCTTCCTTGTGCTACTTTGGTCACAGTATGCCATACACTTTTTATGTCAATTTCCTTCCCCGCTTGATCCGTGCATATAGAAAGGTGCCTGTTGTCCATTGGCAGCTGCTGAATACCCAAGAAGCGATACCAAATGTGAATGAAGATCTCTCTCAAACCCTCCAGCAAGCTCAGGCGTCACACAGGCTGTCACCTCTTCACAAAGTCAAGTTCTTCAGAGTAGAGCATAGCAGCAGGAGCACCATGAGAGCAGGAAGGCTTTGAAAGGGTTACTCAAGTCCTAGTCCTATGCACAAGGCTCCTCCCAGTCTGGTAATGGGGGGATGTTCACTGCATATTTCTGAGCTTAACTCACAGTATCTTAACATTACCCCTGGGATGAAATATACCTCTTTTATGAGCCCAGGAGTGGTAAAGTAAGAACTTTGGTGAAGTATGCAGAGGTCATCTTAATTCATGAAAATGAAACGGGTTCCCTCCAAGAATGATTTACTGTGTTTTGTTACCATATATTTGGACTGACATTATTTTCTATACTTAATCTTTTATGGGGCTTTTATGATTTTGTTTAATGGAGTTCATCTATAGGGAATGTTCTCCTGCTCCCTTCCCTGGTCAAGGCCCTAATACTCAAAGTCAATTTTCATTTTTATTTTCCACTTTGCAGTCCACCTCTCAGAAAGCTTTTAGATTCTGAAGAAAAAGAACCTTTCCTGCAATGGTAACCCAGGAATCAAAAGAAAGGAAAAGAGCAATGTAGCTTGGTTCCATGTTTAGGGGACTCCTTGTGAAGCCTGTTTAGAGAAAACCACATGGCAATCCTGAGGAGCATACCTGGCACTATATCCTCACCTAGTCTGGGGTTATCAGTTTTATTTCTTTAGATCCTCTTCATATCCACACCCAAGGACACTGATTTACGTATAAGATGATGTGACAGTGTAGCCTTCAAGACTATCTATCTTTGAACACTGAATCAGATTTACTATCTCACTGTCATTGCAGCGAAACAGAATGTGAGGCTACCTGCATTCTTTCTGAAGGCCTGATCTGCTGCTGCCGATAAACAAATCCTTCATGCCTGAGAGAAATAGATACAGAATTCATGGGGAGTTCAGGGTGAAGATCTGCATCATACCCTGATAAAAATATACTAGTTGTATAATTGAGTGATGAGCCACTGCAAGTTCTGTTGATGGTGAGCTGAATCTGTGCTTGACAGAGGCTTTCTGGCTGAGCCCGCGAACAAAGAAGGGACCTTTTTTATTTAAAAATTCCCTGTATCATTCCTGAAAAGGCAGCCAGAATAAGAGGTAACTGGTCCTTTATTTCAGAGGCAAGCTCTGCTGAACAGCTGATACTGAGCAGGAGGGGATCGTTCAAACATCTGTCTTTGTAGCAGAATTGGAAGCTTCTGAGATGATTCCCCACAACTGCAGTTATAAAGAAAAATGTACAGGCTGATTTCAGGGCAAGCATGATCTAAAAAAAAAAAATGTTTACAAAAAATACATTTTAAGTGCAAGATTTTTCACTAAAAGAACAGAGCCTAAACTGTCAGACATTTCTTCATCATTTCACCTCATCTGTTGGGTATGTAAGTATTAAAAGTGCTACTCTCTTTTTTTTTTCAGTAAAAGGGTATAAAATGGATGCATCACCAGTTTTTTTCATTAAAGGGAGGAAGTGAGCAATGAATATCGATGAAGGATACATTCATGGCAGTTTGCTGTCACTTTACACAATTGCAGGAGTGTACATAAAATGGAAAGTAAGAGCCAATAAAAGCAATTTTCCAAGTCCTGTTAGCTGCCAAGTGGAATCACACTATATGGTTAGCTAGGAATCTTCAGGATTTTGCATGTAATTCTACTGGACTTAGATTTTAATTTGCTGTCAGAACAAACCCTCTATTTGTGATCAGAAGCAGCTTATTACATCTTATATATGACTCTGACTCATACATTGACCAAACCATAAAGAAAGAATTTACCCTTGCATACAGATGATGATCCCACTTAGATGCTCTGTACCTAAGAATTCTTCCCAATTTGCTAATGAGAAACAGGGAATGAGAGGAAATTATCTTCATCTGTTTCTCTCACCCATAAAGCTCAAAATAGACAGTGTTAGAGCAATTGCATACCCTTGCACCTTCTTCAGCTAACTCCTCTTGCACAGTCCTCAACTAGCAAACCATTAAAGAAAAGAAATATGTGGAGAGAGAAACTTTTATATCTCAGGTATCAGTAAAAGAAAGGCTTGTAGTAAATACAGGGGGGAAGCATAGAAAAACAGTAGATTTTGTAGTTGGAATTCCGAGTAAAGGGAAAACAGAGGAAAAGGGCACCTACTGAGACTTCTCTCTGCAGACACTCATGATCAAAGCCCACCACTGCCATTAGGCAATCAATCTGCAGTTGCATACATAAAACTTTGGCAGTGTATAGTCTCCACTGCTTTCAACAGAGGCTTTAGACATCTGAAACTGGGCACTTTCCCCAAAATTTAGATCCAGTTGCACTATACATTCCAGAAAAGGCAGCACCAAATCGGAGGCCCTCTTTTACCATGTTATTTTCAAGCTGCAGTGTATTAAAAGTTATACTGCAACTCCCCCATTTAACCTTCTGGTTGGCTATGTTTGTATCCTCCAGCTCCATCAAATAGCACACACTGCTAGTAGGCAATTACTGCCTAAATGCATTGTTGTTGTAGGAGAGATTACTGAAAAATGTGCGCCTGTCCTTCCTGACTAATTCCTTCCAGGATCATTCAATCATCTGCAGACTATTTATTTTGTAAACATAAATCTACATTGGCATTACCATTTTGTAAGTGTAATGCAACTTCTTTTGTAAGATGAGCGACCCTGAATCTCCTGATTTGTCTTGCTTTTCATCTTTTAAACCTCTGTGTCTTTTGTGCTGGGACATTCTGCTGCTTTGATTCAAAACTAGTCCTAGCAGCCAGCCAAAGGCTTGGCAGCTTCCTATTCTCACTCACTCCACAGTCAGAGTTTTTTCAAGCAGCTGCACTGGATTTCCTTGCAGAGAGATGAATTCAAAGGAATTCTGCAGTCACAGTTGAAGCACAGAGGGCAGCCTCAGTTTACTTAACTCTAATCTATTTACTCTATCTCTAGATGCTTCTGTCTTCCTCCAATTAAACACCTCTTTAGAGATAACTTCACTCAGTATGAAGAGTACAGAGGCTGCCTTACATTTAGTAGATTTACAATTCCAGAATACTCCATTTCTTAATACTTTCATTCCATTATCAGGGAAAAAAAGTGAAGTAGCTACAGATACACAGGACATTCTCTGAACAGCTCCACATCCACATCAATGCCCTGTGGAATGTGCAGCCTCTGGTGAAGTTCTGTAGGAGATATCCTTCTACAAGAAAAGTCAGAGACCAAACACTACTTCATAGGATACACTTGGAAGTGTGGTGAGATCCAGAGCATGCCCATGAAATCATCTGTATATTTATGATAAGAAGCCTACTCCCTCTTGGATAGCCTCATGCTTGCTTTTGTTAAACCTTTGGCAGCCTAAAAAGCCATCTCGCTTTCAAGCATCTGGGCCTTCTTCCTTTCTCTTTTCTTCTATTTTGCCCATACATGGGTTCCCTCTCTTCACTCCAGCTCCCCCACTCCCTCTCAAACATTCTTTCTGTACTTGTCTGCACAGCAGCACAAGGCCCAGGCTGTTTTTCTAAAAGCCAGGAATAATGCCTCAGCCTCTCTGAGTGACTGATGCACTGTCTATGGAGAATACTGTGCCTTGGTCAGAAGGTTTTCACAAAACCATGACTGTAAGATACTTGCTGATCTACTTTTTACTTTCACTGTCATCTAGATGGAAGAATTTGGTGAATGTTTCTTGACTACGTAGTTTTTCTTCTTGCTGTTGAGAAACTGAAGTTCAAGATTTCAAGGTGGATCCAGACAAGAAAACACACACTCAAAGATGTATGTTACACAGAGGTCTGTATTTACTATTTAAAAAAATTAAAACTCCAGGAAAATGTTTCTTGAACAGATCTACAAAACATGTAGTTCATGAAGTGCTGCCTGTTCTAATTAAACACACATATAGCCTTATTTTGACGGGTATACCTAGAGAGCTCCAAGAAGCTGACATTTCCTTTCCTAAGCCCTTGGCCTCTTCTGCCAAGGCCAGACAGTACACAGGTACCTTCCCTATATATCCAAAGACTAGAATACAGCACAGGATGTGGATACTTGACCATCTTGGATGAATGACCTACTGCTTCACCTTATGCCTGAGCCTGCACCTGAGGCATGAAGACATCTGTTACAAGACAAGCTCTGAAGCATTAAGAGATCTCAGTTTTACTGTGTTCTTGATAACTGAGAGCAGTTCTAGACTTTAGTGTTACAGGGGATGTTTTTGTTTCCATCAAATCAAACAACTGAATTCTCATTAAATTCAGCATTAAATGGAAATATTCATGGAGCACTTATCAAGGCCCACCTGGACAAGTTCCTGTGTGATGTACTCTAGATTACACTGCTCTTGCAGGGGGGTTGGACTAGATGATTTTTCGAGGTCCCTTCCAATCCTTGGGATTCTGTGATTCTGTGTGATCAGGGCAAACAGATATGGTAAAAGACAGAGAACTGTAAATGCCTACATTGAAAAGCTTGATCCAAACATCCTGAGATGCTGGCAGTTCAGATCTGAATCCAAGCTGTGCAGTTCAGGAAAAGCTTTATTGCTAACCCTTTAAGAAATTAGCCTGCTACTTTTCTCCAGTGTATGACTTTTTATAAGGAATGCTTAACCCTCAGGAGATTAATGTGTTTCCAAAATGCCAGACAAACTCTCAGAGCACAGCTGACTTTCAGTCAAAAACCAACCTGGGCAAGTTGGAATTTGGAAGAAAAGGTAATTGTTATATTAATTTATATAGATAATTAAGCAATTTAGTTAATTTATAGTTTCTAATTATATGCTGTTATACGTTATTTTTTTGTATCACTAAGTCTCATGAGTAAAATCAGAACTGAAATGACTCTGTAAAACTCACAACTGTTTGCCAAGATTCAACTAAATGTTGCCATCTACTGTTAGAAATAATAATTAAAAAACCATAAATGAGTAAAACTAGCACTGTAATTGTGGATGAACTCAGTGGACATTTGTGTCCTATTGTGCTAATGCACAAGGGACTTTTCTTTGAATGCACAGGCAATAATATGTTCGTCAATCCTTCTGTGTGTCAGAGAGAGAATAGAGTTCATTGTTTGCATGATCTCATTATGATTACTTTTCAGCTTCTAAAAATGTTGTAATAGTTTCCAGATTCAGCATTTATGCTATTCAGTATGTTCAGAGAAAATAAGCTCATTGAAACCTTGTTCTGAATGCTTCTTATCTGTGATTTTTTGACTGAGCACACAGAAAAGTGCTAGTTACATGCATAGATAACTAAACATTTACTTCTCCAGTATTAAAAGTTTAAACACCCCCTCCTCTTTACTGACAAATGCATAAAGTGTAGCTTTACACCAAGATCAGGCACGAATATTCAGCTAAGGACATAAAGACCAATCCATTAGAGAACTCCTGTTCTGACAATAGAAAAACTACTGTCAGTCTTTTATTGTATATACAACAGAAACGAAATTTAAAAGGGGTTAAAAATCTCAAAGAAGAGGCTGTCCTCTGAAGCTCCAAAAATGAAGGTTATATTAGCTTTTCCATATATAATAGTGGAGCAGGAGGTGGATTTCATTCAATTATGGGATTTTTGATTGCTGGTGTGTATGCCTTAACTGGCATACTATACTTTATTTCTCCATGTCCCATATTTGCTCATTGAAAGGAACTTTCTACATCAGATTTTTTGATGGGGAAATAGAGTAAAATATATTCACCTAACAATGCTTATATGTTCTAGACAGAATTTCTCATAACTTTGAAAAGTTCTCTGCTCATGTGTTGTTTTTTAATTACAACCTCAGACAAACATCCTCAGTTGCCCTGTCACAGGCACGCTGTGAAAAGATTGGAGGCTAGCTGTACTACCTAGAAAAGAACAAATCTGAATGCAGAAGCAAAAAAACAATGCATGGTATCATGCAGTGCCACCTACAGCTGGAACTGAGAATTATAAATTATTTTTTATTGGTGCTATAGAGACATAAGCGTTTCAGCTGATGGAGCAGCATTGGTAGAATGGCTCTCGCTCAGCTGTGTAACATAGAAGTTGACACTGGAGCAATATAGCTATATTTATTGTTTCATTGTTTTCTCTGATTCTGACTAATTATGTTTCTTTGATGTACAGGAATAAGAATGTTTTTATCATAAAAGATTTGATTCAGCAGACAAGTGCTGTTGATGTGAGGTGCAGTACAGATGGATTGAGAGACATTGAGCAGTAGCCCTGGACCTTGGAGATGTGTCCGATAATTCGTTTTTCTCTTCTGTGTTACCAGCATGAAAGCAAGAATGGGTCTGCAAAAAACAGTATCAGAAATAATGTATAAGTGTCTTTGTTAGGAGTTACACAATACAAGCCAATAGCTTCAAGAACTTTTTGAGGTACAAAAAAATATGGAGTTAGGAAAGCTGAAACTTAGTGGGGGCTGAAATCGTCAAGGGACATGAAAGCAGCAATAAGGGCTTCTATGGAAAAAGCTAAGACACTCCGTGACTTCTTTGCCTTGATTTGTACTGGTTTTGTTTTTATTCATGTCTCCTAGGTCCCTACTATGTTCTAAGTAAGACTATTTTTTCAATGTCTTGGGGAATCAAGCATTACCCAGAGTCAAGAAGGACTGAGTTAAAGAGTGCTCAGGCAGGTTGGACATACACAAGTCCCCGGACCAGAGAGAATGCATCTCAGGATGTTGTGGGAGCTGGCTGATACCCCTGAGAGACATTCTGTGCCACCTTCACAGTGTCATGGTGTTTTGAAGAGGTTTCTGATGACTTGAAAAGGTAAAGGACACACAGCCTTGATCATACAGGACAAGAAGGTGGGTCTAGGGAACATCAGGCTGGTCAGCCTCACCTCATTCTGTGGTAAGATTTGATGTGAATCCTCCTGGAAGCACATCTACATGAATGAAGGAGAATAAAGTGATTTAGGGTATGGATTTAGCAGGCAAATCATATCTGACCAACTGGATTGCCTTCTGTACATCCTGTATAGACAAGAGGAGAGCAGTGAATACTGTTTACCTGAGCTTTGTGAGGCCTTCAGAGCAATCTTCTATAGCACACTTACAGCCAGACTGGTGAGATATAGACAGTACAGCCAAACTATACAGTAGATGGAAACTTACTGGACTGCTAGCTCACAATGTTGTAATCAGCATTATGAATCTGTTGCTGGAAACCTGTGGCATTGTGCAGATATGAGTCTGGGGCTAGAGTGTTTAAAGCAATCTTTTGCTTGCAGATGTTTTGATTATGAACTTTTGAGCAAAATAAACAGCGAAAATTTCTCTCTTCCGACTTCTAATGAACAGATCCAAGCATGTACTTTCATTCCTACACTTTTTTTTTTCTCCCCCTCATAAATGTATTTGCTTGTCTCAGTCTGCTTTTTGGTTGCAACTGCCAGTTTATTGAGAGAAAGGCTGGTCATAGCATGATTATTCTAGATCTGACAGAGAGGCATCTCACTACACGTAAGAAGTGACTACTTCCAACAGATTATCACTTCACCATCCTTTACAGCAGCTTTCCTAAACTCAAAGCTGTTCTGGAAGACGTTCTGCATTAATTCTAGGCACCTTTCTAGTGTGGTAGTAAGAATTGCTGTAGGGTTTTAAAAAGACTAACTGATTTATTAATTCTAGGTGATAGGTTGACTGGTGGCTGCACAAAAAAAAAAAAAAAAAAAAAACAACAAAAAAACAAACAAAAAACCCAAGTAGCTGACATGAACTTTTTTTTTTTTTTTTTTTTTTTTTTTTTTTCTAGGACTTTCCACCATCTAATACTGTCAGGGAAACATTTCCCCAAAACTACAGCTGAAATGTCTGACTTCAGCATGTCCAGAACATTGCTGCTCTGACACATTGAAAGGCATGACCTGTTTTGTAGATTAACCATGCTGTGTTCTCTGCAGAAGCAAACACATCTAGGGATAGTTTCACCTAACCAGAGCAGAGATACA